>NC_138575.1:104560984-104771037 GCF_964289735.1 Phaethon aethereus | reverse complement strand
TTTCCTCTGCCACCATACAGCTGCTTTCTGTGGTATAATTTCTAAGGTTTTATGTGAACTCCTGCTCCTTGATTCAAATGTGCCTGTTACTAGAAGGTAGGAGAAAAGTAATCGGAGAGCCTGTTGAATTTTTGATAGTATGGATATAACAGTGATGGCAACAATGTAAGACAACACAGAAAGAACAGTACATCTTAAAGCAATAGCAGGATCTTAGCATCCGTCTGCAGGTTGCTGGTTTATTATTAGCTCTGTTCTTTTTAAGGTGCAGAAATCTGGAAAAATCTGCTTATCCTTTTTTTTTTTTTTTTCTTGTGTGTTCCTCATTTTGGTGGCTTGTGACCCGTTTCCTAGAACTGTAGAATAATATAAGTTATAAGGGACCTCTGGAGATCATCTGGTCCAAGCTCAGCTCAGGGCCACCCTACACCAGGTTGCTCAGGGCCTCATTCAAGTGAGTTTTACATGTGTCTGAGGATAGAGAACCCACAGCATCTCTGTGTAACCTGTTCCAGTGTTTGACCATCCTAGTGGTAAAAAAGAATTTCTTAATATCTAGTTTGAATTTCCAGTGTCCCAGATTGTGTCCATTGCCTCTCATCTTGCGCACCTCTGGTAAGAGTCTGGCTCGGTCATCTCTTCTCTTTCCCATGTAGCAGCTGAAGATAGTAATCATGTTTCCTCTTTTAACGCTCTCTTCTTAAAAATTAAAAAAAAAGTAATTCTCTAAGCATCTCCTCATACATTATGTGCTCCAGCCCGCAACCACCTTGGTGATCCTTACTGTCTATGAGTGCAGGCAGCCACTAACTGGCTGACCTCTGCAGGATATGAATTTGCTGCTCTCTTATTTTTGTGTATCATTCACCAGGATTGTCATATTTAACATATGTGAAATATCTTATATGATGGCTTATATTTGTAGAGCCATGGTAATTTTTGGAACAATACTAGTTTATAGTACCACGAAGATTTAACTGCTTATACCCTATGTGGCGTGTTTAAGCCCCAGCTGGCAACTAAGCCCCACGCAGTGGCTCACTCACTCCCCCATGGTGGGATGGGGGAGAGAATCGGAAGGGTAAAAGTGAGAAAACTCGTAGGTTGAGATAAAGACAGTTTAATAGGTAAAGCAAAAGCTGTGCACGCAAGCAAAGCAAAACAAGGAATCCATTCACCACTCCCCATGGGCAGGCAGGTGCTCAGCCATCTCCAGGACAGCAGGGCTGCATCACCCATAACGGTTACTTGGGAAGACAGACGCCATCACTCCCAAGATCCCCTCTCCCCCTCTTTCTTCTTTGTCCCAGCTTTATATACTGGGCATGACATCATACGGTATGGAATATCTCTTTGGCCAGCCTGGGCCAGCTGTCCCGGCTGTGCCCCCTCCCAGCTCCCCGTGCACCCCCAGCCTGCTCGCTGGCAGCCCAGCACGAGAAGCTGGACTGTCCTTGACTGCTCAGCAACAACCCAAAACATCAGCACGTTGTCAACATTTTCTCATCCCAAATCCAAAATATAGCCTCACGCTAGCTTCTGTGAAGAAAATTTAATCTATCCCAGCTGAAACCAGGACACTATGGCAGCAATGAAAGGCACAAATGTCCCTTGAAATGCCTGACATGTTAATGTGCTTGCACAGTTACTACAGTTATGAAGAGAAAGTGCTGTACCTATAGACACTTTATTTTAAAACAGTAATATTTTATGGCTCTTTTATTGTGATTGTTGTGATTGCTTTTGTTGCTCAGTTGTCACGACAGTGGTAGGATTACCTTGTAATACCGTTCACTGAAACCTTGACAGCTAGATGCAGGTTTGCTTGCCTCATGTAATTTTGAAGTTCCAAACTGTATTGTTGCGTTTGATTAACATACAGATAAAGGAACTAACCTTTAAATGCTCCCCTGAGATTTTAGGAAGTTAGTGTAACTAAATATAAAGAAGTTTTAATCATAATTTTCTAATTTTAATTGTAATGCATGCATTATTAGCACTTATTAAAAAGTAGACATTACTGGGATGAAAAAGAAAACTGAAGCCAGGAGATTATAGCTGTTCATTTTTTAAACATTAATTCTCTGCTACCTTCTTGCATCAGCCAACCTACATCTTCAATGATTCTATTATTAAAATGGAACAACTTTTCCTGTTAAATTCAGGGTTATTTATGAGCCCAAGGGTTCATGTGGACCTGTTTAACAATGTTTAACAACTTCCCTAATATTTCTCTGTTTGTTTTCATAATCTGGAAGTATAGTCATCCTATTTCTCTCTTATACCCATACTTATGTTTATTTTTATCTTCATCAATTACCTGGTGTGAATTACTTTTAGTAATGTAGCTGTGTAAGTCTGTCTTGTTCACTCTCATCTCCTGGAAATAAAGGTATCCAGCTATTAACTGCTTCACCATACACACACATAATAATAGATGCTCAGTTTCCTTTTATCCAAAAAATATATCCAACAAAAGCTTAGTAAAAGTGAAACCCACAAAAGTCCATTTCAAATGTTTTTCAATACTATTATGTATAATCCTGTTTGTAAGGACAGGTGAAGTACCTGTCTCACCCCTACTACCATGGTATCTCAAAATCATTCATTGTTCTATGAGTCATTCTATGAGTCAAGATCATTCATTGTTCACGAGTCTCAATTTATTTTAAGGCATCTGAGGCACAGCTAAAAAAACCACTTTGCTCAAGCACACACACAGGAATTTGTTGCATGGGAAGGATTTAAACCTGATTTGCCATGCTTATCCCTGGAAAAATTAACCTTCTTCTCAAAGGGTGTCACCAGCGTGGTGTCCTGGAGGGACACCTCACCAACCTCGAGGCCTTGCCGGTTGCTGTGAGCAGATGAAGTCATCACTAGGCAGAGCAAGTGTACATTTTTATGATTTTCCTGGACTGCAAATTGTAAAAAAACCCTTTCCACCTTAAGTACCGAAATAGATTTTGCAGGAACAGGCCATGTGCTGCATCTTTGGCCCAGGGGACAAGAGCAGCACTTTGATGAGAGGCTGCTACCAGCAAGAGGGACTCTCTGGTTATGCACTGCCCAGCACCGCAGCCTCGCTGCTGCTTCTGGTGCCAGACCCAGACACACTGGTGTCAGAGAGATGCTGTTGCAATGGGCTCTGAATTAATGAATCTCACCTCTGCAGGAGGAGGAGCAGCTTGCTAAAGCTTTCCAGAGGGCAAGGAAGGCTAAAAACACTGCTTCCCACAGCTAACGGAGTCCTAGGTCCTTCTTTAGTTTATCTGTCTCCTTTGGTAGCCAGTGTCCTGTAAATTGAAGCTGCGATCTAACATACCAGTTCCAGCTCAACAGAAGCACTTAATCCTGTTTTTAAGTCCCATTTGTTGCAAACTTGCGGTTTAGTGAATTAAGGGCTGTAACACTAGCAAACTTGAAATATCCACATTTGGCTTCGTACGCTCAACCTTTCAGAAAGGATCTCTGTTTTTCAGCTGAATGTAGTACCTACCGGCTTCATATTGGGATTTATATTGTTATAGACGTTAGTGAGATAGTCATAACTAAAATTTTGCTGACTAACAAAACCAGCATTGAACAGAATGTCATGATGATTGGAATCGCATTTTTGGAGTGCATCTTTATTTTTAACTAGTTTAAGCACACAGAATGCTTCAGAGAGAAATGTCATGTCCCTGACATGGCTATAATGTAAAGGGAACAGACTTATTAGGAAGGAAGGGAAAAATGAGAGAGATAAAGAAAAGTTGCTCAGCCGTGGCATTAGGAAGAGTCATGTTAATTCCAGTGTTGTTTGGAACATTGTTTTTTGCTTTCACTTCTTTGTATTCATGCTTTCCTAAAGAGACAACGAAGTTTTTAGAGACCTTTTAAAAGGAGATGTCATTTCATGAACCACTTCAGTTGAATAAGAATGGATGTCAAATGATGTAAATTAATGAGACAATTTAGGGTGAAGGGATTATATGGAAAATCTCACGCAGTTAAAACAGAAAAAGAACTGAACAGGGAAAGGAAGGGAATGTTACTTATTGGACTGATGAAATAGGAGGTGAGCAGAATATTTCTAAAGCAAAAAATGCCAAGAGATGTTCGCCAGGCTCATGAATGCTTCCAAGAACTTTTTCCAGATCAATGGCTAGAATGAAACCAGTTTTAACCACTGCACTACAAAGATGCTGTCATTTTAAGAGCTGTAGAGCAACAAGGGCTTTCTGCTGGTCTTTACAACAAGAATTCAAAGGGCCAAAGCTCTCCTTGCTGGGCAGCACCTTGATTTACACAGAGTGTCCTAGTACATTTTTTGGGCAGAATGAGCGTTCAACAAGAAGGACAAATGTGATACTGTAGATCAGAAATACCTGTAGTTTGTCTAGGGGGGGATATTTGTCTTTTTTTTAAAAATGAGCACTGGTATTTTCAATTTTGGATTAATTTTGTTGTTGTTCTGTGAGTTGTAAACCTGAAGGAGCTCTAAATCATAAGAAAGAATAGCCCTTCTAACCACAATTTGTTGCTCTGTGAATATCCTACACACATTTTTTCCCAGCCTTTCTTCCTTACAGCAAGTTTTTTAAAAGACCTTCAGTAATGTAGTAAATTTTGACTCTCCACACATTGCAACTGCAAGGAGATGTGTAGAGTAAATGGAGACATGGCAGCACCATTTTCTCTTTTTGCATTGAAATTTCTATTGTTTCATTTGCAGGTAGCTGGTTGGAGTTTTTCTTTAATGAAAGACCCTGGATCTCTGAATTTCTGTTCAGGGAGAGGCCCGCATTTTTTCAGCGGGTAATTTGAAACTACTGACATACTTTGCAGGACTTTTCTGATTTTGAAAGTTCTTCTCAAGAACAGTTCCAGCACACCACTTACACTTATTTCCCCAGCATTAGACTTTTTACAGGTTTCCAGCATCAGGAACAGTCTCAGGCTACTATTAAATTGGGTTTGCTGTTTTCAAATAGTGTGAGCAGAATCGGCATTTAGTAAAATAAACATGGCCCCATTATTTCTTAATGCTTTGCTTAACAACTCTAAGATTGGACCACGCCTCCCATACTCACAGTAGGCAGCACTTAAGCAGTGAGTAATATTTCTGTCTGCCGTAGTCAAGTAATCCCAAATGTAAGTAATTTACAGGACGACATCAGGGACTGTTACAAGAGACATATTCTAATATGTCACTGAAAATCAGCCTGCCTCTGCATGTTTGATCAACAGCCAGATGGAGGCTTTTATCACATTTATTTAATCTGAAATATACGCAGTAATTACAGTGGACCTCTGATTTTTTCAGTCCTCATTGCTGTCTCAAGAGAAGGTAGGAAATGAATCTGTCAGTTGCAAACTGGTGCGGATGTGACACCCTTAGTAGAATCCACATGTGTTGAAGCTAGCGGTGTTGACAATAGAGATCATGAGTGCTGCTGGAAAAGAATGTGTGCTGCCAAGTTAAAAAAAAATAGGCCTGTAACCCAAAAACTGTGTAGCTTTATTTTTTTATGAATACAAAAAGCCTTTAGGAAAGCAAAGATCAACCTTATTCTTAGCAAATCCATTACCAATCAATGGCATTAAGAGCAAACTGTCTCTTACTAATAGCTGGATGGTATTTAACTTTAAGGCATCTGAAAACAACAGTGTCTTAATGTTCCCAGAGGAGAATTTGGTTAAGATATTGAATTCTGTCAAGCATGTCGTTATTAAATGGGGAAAATATTGTTGCTACCATTAGTACAGAGTTGGCATAAAGAATGGATAGCATTCAATTAAACCACAGGCGAAAATGCAAACAAATTGAAGGTAGTTTCACTGCCTGGACAGAAACTTCACTAATGGATATTGCCATTGTCCCAAATTTACTTAAGATTTTATGCCCTAATTAAAACAGCTATAAAAGCTGCCTGACATATTAACAGGGGTGCTCACTTTCCTATCAATAATTTACTCTTCTGTTACTCTGTGCATTACAACAGACTGTCACTGCTAATGTCTCTCACATTTCTCTTTCTGAGACGAGCTGGGTCAGTCAACAGCCTCTTTTGGATCAGTTACCCTAACCCCAAGTACACCTAGCTAATCTTCTAGAGGTACATTGACAGATAAAATATGCTATTAACTGCCAAAGAGGAAATTCTGTTACAATTACTCATACTGAGTAGTCCCACGACAGATTAAATTGCTATTCAGCATGAATAAGGTGTCAGATTCTGTCTGTAAGTGGCTGGTTTACTGGGGTGTTTTGATGTCATTATAGGTTTATAATTATTCTAATCTGATTTGGCGAGAAAAAAATTAGTATGACAAGCATAAAGAATTCATTTGAACAATAGGTTTTCTTCCACCACAGAACAAATTTTAATTAGAGTTGTTCTTCAATTAAATTGAAGATGCCCTTCTTGGTTTTAAAAGTCTCATGAACATTCAGTACAATGTACCTTGTGCAACTGTGAATCTGTTCGCCCCTCTGATCCTTATACAACCACGTATGTTCTCGGCTAACTTTCTCTGTGACTGCTTTGCCGGTGAGAAAGCCTTCTCCTCCCTAGTTTCTGCCATCGGGAACAGCTTTGTCTCTATCTCCACACTTCACTGAACTTCTCCATTTGTTTCATACCATTTCACAGCTGAAAGCATGCCTTTCTTGCACTGCTTACTTGAGGTAGTATTTATTATTTGAGCACTGCAGTGGTACCGATTAGCTCTGAGAAGCAATCTATGGGGGAGTTTGTATAACAGATAGCATTAAAACAAAGCCGCAAAAAAGTCCCAGTGGAAACATTTATACTACTTTCTAGTAGGCTTAAGCTATTGGGACTTCTTAAATTGGGATTTCTTAAATGCTTTGAACAATTATTGTCTTAGCAATCTCACCATAGTTCATGATGTGTAGTCGTGGCAATAATGCGTTGCTTTCTCATAGCATGAGGAAGGTGAGACTGCCAGAGACCGTCTGAGAGGCTGGCCCCAGCCCCTGTGACAGCAGGCACCGGTAGCTGCCTGCGCTCAGAGAGCTCTGCTGAGCGCACGCCCTGTGCTCCCTTCCCACACAATCGTGTTCATACTCTCTTTAGCAAACCGAAGTCTGTAGGACGTGACCAAAAGCCACAACTACAAGGTACTACAAGGAAGGGAGCAGAAGAGTACATTGGCATCTCCAGTTTCTGTGTTAGTTAAAGAATGCTTCATTATTTGTATAGATAATTAACTTCTGATGACAGGAAAAGGGGTTGTGCAGACACACCCCTACTCCAGCTGGTGCCTGTCCTTTTTTTGATGAAGAAAACCAAGAAGAGCAGAGATCCTCCTATATTTATTGATGGAAAGTCATCAGAGGAAAGATGACACTGATGAAATGTGTTTTTTCTCACAAAGTAGGAAGTCATGCATCTTGATTTTCTGAGTAGGGATGAGTTCTTCCTTTTGTTTTTTTGTTGTTTTTGTTGGGTTTTTTTTAAGTATCTAATAGGCTGAAGTTTCCAAACATCAATCTGCTTTCTTTTGTTTTCTGCAATGGAGACACTGAGCGTTCTGGAACTTCACAAGAAGACAAAAGACAAAAATTAAAATGCTGAAAGCAGAGTTAAGGCATCACCTGCCTGTTGCTGCAGCCCATAGTTGACTCTTTCAGGGAGAGAAACTCAACAGGGACATTCTACAGTCATCTGGAACAGTTGTCTCTTTCCCTACAGCCTCCTATTTCAGTAGCCAGAAGTTATAGCTGGACAGACTGCAAGTACTTCTTCAAATGCTAACTTGACTTAATCATCCTCTACAGAAGACAGGATAAAGGCAAAAATTTGCAGATTTTAGTTCTTTTTTCCTAAGACAAAGTCTGAAGCAATTAATGGGTTTATTGATGGACAAAAATATAAGTTGTCAATAAGAAACATCTTTTATGTGCTCTAATTAGAGGAACTGTTCGCTTCAGGAAACTGCAGCTTTTAAAGCAACATTAAGGAAAAAAAAAAGAAAATCGGAAAAAAACTTTAAAAAAACTGTGCCAATGACACAAGGCACAAAATCTGTAACGAGGCTCTTAAGGACCTTGAAAAATGTTGTTAAACGTTTCGTCTTAATGTTGTAGGTATACAGCTTTCTTATTAGCATTGCAAAAACCACATTTGCAAAATAAATAGGCATGGGTAATGCTTTTATTTACCTTTGATAAGGGCCGCCTACATACAAATACATGCCAGAAGACATTTGGGCTTTTCTCTCCACTGAAAGAAGTCTTAGGTTGACGAGAACAGCATGAACTCCTCAAAAGGAGCTGTAGGTTCAGCTGCTGAAACATTAATGTTGGACTTTTATTCTTCTGGGATGTGGGCTCTTCTTAACAGGACTGTATATATAATTCAGTGCTGTGAAAAAAAACACTTAGAGGCAAAATGTGCTAAATGTGCTACTGGAGTAACATGGGAAGAGAAGGATATCAATTCCTTTGAAGTTTTACAAGTAAACTTTTTCCTGCTTGTCTTCTCTATGGTTGATGATGTTCTACTATTAAAATAGCGGTTTATATATGCTACATATTAGTACATTGTTTTATTCTTCTTTGCTTCAGGCACTGAAGGAAAAAGAAGCTTGTCACATATTTTAAGTTCAGAACTGGTTAATAACAAAACACATTTTCAACAAATTTCACAGCCAGCCCCTTTGGGCAGCTACTCTTTGCAATTTAAATGAAGGTGCAGAAACTTTCTTTCCCCCCTTAACGATACTTTCACAAGTTTCATGTACATGTATTTTAGTGGTTAGCGGTGTATTACAAAATGAGATTAAAAGTACCTGTTTGAGCACTCCAGGCAGGGCAAGGGAAATTGAACTCTGGGGTGCCCAAATTAAGATGCTAAAATGGGTAAATTCTACTTACCAGCATTTATCACGGACAGCACTACTGCAGCTTTTCCTAAAGCAAATACCTTGTCAGCTATCACTCCAGTCCTACCTCCTGTCCATATTATGAGTAAATTCTTACTGATGTTAGACAAATTATTGAGGGTTTTTTTGTTAATTTTTTTCCAAAGCTTACATTTGTGGGACAGTTAAAAATTATACGGACTCTATGATTCAATCTGGCGAATGGTATTAGTCTAAATGCATTTTAAAAGCCAAGTTTGTTCCATAAGCTGCAGAACAAAGTCTTCACTGGTTTCCAATGAGATTGTGCCTCATGGTTGACTGCCTTTTTACCTGAAGTATATAAATACTGCAGTGTGAGCTGACCCATTATGAGACAAGAGGGAAGAGAAGCAGGAAGAGTGGGTGTGGGGGGAAGAGGAAAAAGGTGAGGTGGGAAGGGCTCAGATGTTATAGATGCCACCTAACCATGTGAAAAGCTTCAAACAGGATCTGTGCTGTATTGGACACAAAAGTACTCACAATGGAGAGAAATCTCTAATGAAACATTGATTCTTGGACACAAATTTGACTGAAGCTTTTGTCTCTGTTAGGGTTTTCTAAAGGCATCCTTCCTACAGGTTCTCTGATACCTAATAAGCTCTGAGCTCCTGCAGCAACATGTCCTCTCAGGTTAGTTATAGGAAAACAATAATCTTGAGATCTTTACTGTCTCTTAAAACTTATTGTAATCGATCCATGGTTCTTAAGTAATTTGGACAGAGTGAAAGAGCATGATCACACAAGCTACCTCTCCTTAGGAAATTAAGCTGAAATGCAGAGAAATTTCAATGAGTAGTGTTTCTAATTTAACTTACATTCAGTGGGCGACTTCATAAACCTTAAAACTTCTTGCTTCACATAGTTTTTGCAGTTTGCTCTCCTCTGGCTAAGGCACTTAAAAGTACTGGAGGCTTAGATGTCTCATGATTTGTGGTTCCTTGCTAGATTTTCTCCAGAAACATTAACTGGCTCCCACCACTCGTTTTCACCATGTCCTCATCTGCAACAACTCAACAGCCTTTCAAATATGACAGAGCAATTTCTTTAATTTTTATGCTTTTTGGGTTTCCCCACCCTAAAATGCACATTGCTTTACTGATCTGATTTTGAGCCAGGCCCTTCAAACAATTGCTTTTGCGAAAGTATGATGTACTGGCAAGTTGTACTGGGAGTGATAAGAATTCCCTGAATATGGGGAAAGAAGTCACATGAATGGAGTCACGTGAACAGATTTTTCTGCCACGTAAATTGTAAGAGGGAGCCATGCCCCAGGATCACTTGCTAGAGCGGTTCTACTTTGCCTCAGCAATTGATTATTCATGAAATCTGTAAAAGTGACTGTAGGCTGGTGGTTCCAGTACTTGCCTGAGAAATGGGGCATCTCTGTTCTTTTCCCAGCCTTAGGAATGGTAATTTATGCATAATATAACTGCTTAATATGTCTTCATTTTCTTAATGCTATTTAAGCTCCACAGCAAATTAGGACCTTTATTTCCAAATTTTCTTTTAGTAGAAATGGTCAAAACAAATTATTATTTTGGATGCCTCAAACCTGGGTATATCTCATGCTGAGTGATTTTTTAAAACTTTCAGCACCTGAGACCAAACTACACATTAATTAAGTTCTGCAATAAAGGGGGCTACTTGAGCATATACTCCCCAAAATATGCCATTTCGTTCACAAATGTGCTTGTTCTCCCTTTGCTCAGGAAAGGGTTATCTGACCCTTTCCTGCAGCCTGCTCAGTCAAGTTAACTATGCATAAATAGGAAAGAAACTTATGCAGGAAGAAAATGAAATTAGATGAATAATTAACATATACTTTATGCAAAAGCATGAAAAACTGTTCCAAAATTTCTCTGCTTAATGTGTGAATTCATATAAAAATATTCTGCATTGAAACTTTGTCAGCAGGTCATAAAAAGCACATATCTACTCATTTAATAGGTCTATGATTTATCTGATGTGTTTAATTTCCTAACGAATGACACAGTCTATCCTTTTAGTCATTTTAAGTACGTTATTTCTGTAGACTTGTGAACAAAAAGTAACAGGCAAATCCCAGAGGTCAAAAATGGGTGCAATTTCACAGCATCAACAAATAATATTTTGAAGTGGCTTCCTAAATTTAGGACAAAAACAAACAAAAGAGAATGTTGATCTTTTGTGTCATTATCTTGCTATAAGATTTCCTTTGTATCATCAAAGGATGAAATAAACAGAAAAAGAACTCATCTTTGAAAAGACCTACTCTGATTATGAAATTTTAATTTCACTGTTTCAGGCCATGAGCTGCTTTTGCTCATGCAGTAAAAAACAGTCTATATTTAAAACAGGAACAGAGTAATCTAATTTTTTTTTTTAATGGAAACAGCTGGATTATAAGTATTTATTGCACAGTTGAATACTTAAGATTTCATTTGCTGAAGTTATATGTGTGGCAGGGTAGGATTTACCTGGTAAAGCCCATGAAGCTTATAATAGGAATGTAAAAATAGTCTGAATACTGTTCTATTTTTTTGGAAAGCAAACTGTGGAGTGGTCAGTGCCCAAATACAGACTTAGCGCTTTCAGGAACTTTAATGAGAGTTGCTAATACAGAGCGTTTGGATAATTATACATGTTCACTGTATAAATAGCTAAAATACAAAATGGCATAGTTTCCAAACCCTTCTATTTCTATATGTCAGATACTGTTCAGGCACATTTTGATATAGTAATTATTTATACTATGATAGATAGCCCCAGATCTGTAATTCACTCATGGGGCTTAGGCCATTTCATGAAAGGCAAAAGTATAGTGCATTACTTTGTATGCATAATGTAGAGCATATATATAATTAATGCTAACATTTTTCTATGAGGAGAATATTTCTATGAAGTGTGCTTCCTGTTTGGAATATTGTTTATGTTGTAAAGATTTTCATTTTGAGATGAAAGAATGCTTGTTTCCCAAGAAAATGTTGGCCACTTTTGAGGATCTATCTTTATTTCCTTCCCTTCCGTCTGTTCCTTCCTCCCTCTCCTTCCTTTTCTTTTTTCTTTTTAACAAATAAATTGTTCAGTGGTAATATAATGGTAATAGGTCGTGTACAAGATTTTTTTTGTGGACAAACTTGTCTAGCAATACTTATCAATATAATCTGGCTTTGATACCAAGTTTAAGAGATTGTAGCAGAAATACAATACTTTGCATTCCAATGAACACATAAATTAATTTTAAAGTTAAAAAATTCAACATATAGCAGTAGTAGAATCTCATTAACCCACACTAATAGGTGGGAACCTTATATTTTATGCTGGCTTTAGGTCACGTCACATAGTCACATCAGGTATGTCAGAGGAGGAGTGAGTAGCTATATATAGGAAATCACCTGAGGATAAAAACAGAGAGGCATGTTCATCTCAGTGTATTGTGAGGATTTTTATCTATAATGTTTATTAAAGCTCACAGAGGAGATACGTTTTAAATCTGGGTATTGAGCTGGGGCTGTACGCTGCAATCAGCTTTTCAAAAAACGCCTCTAGATAAAGTGCTGTGCTAACCCTTCTCTGGATTATGCTCTGCGTCAGGAAGTATGTTATCCCTTAAAATACCTCCTTTCGTTCTTTAAATGCCCTGCTGGCATACTAGCAGGAGTTGGCTTTTCGTGGGGAGACCTGTTGGCGCTGCTCCTGGCCCAGCGCCGGGGAAGAGCATCTCCCGCAGGTCACAGGCGGCACCCGCGGGCCTTGCTGCTCCTTAGCGCCCAGGCGGTGCTGCCCTTGCGCTGCAGGGACAGGGAGGAGCTTCCCCGCAGCGGTGCTACAGGCACCGCGGAGGGAGGAGTTTGCCAGGCGGCTCGGGCAGGCTGAGCGCCCCGCAGCAAGCTGTCACCTCCCCTTTTCTCAGGGGAGCAGTCGCCTCCTCCTTAGGCCCCGCGGAGAACTAGAGCCTCCGCAAGGCGTGGGGCAGGGTGGCAGCAGGCTGCGAGCTCCTGCCTCAGGGCGGCGGGACTGCGGCTGCCGTGCTTTTCCCCGGGAGGCTGCTGGTGCACAGAACTCAGGGTAATTTCTAATCGCCAAAATAGAGCCAGTGTCCCCTTGGACTGATTCTGCATACTCGGCGTAGTGCCACCAACAGTAGCACCACGCCAGGAGGTTCATGGAGGTGGAAGACGGGGCAAGCAGAGCTGGGTTTATAAGGTGGTTTTAGTTTTTTTGAGGCCAATAGCTACTGTTTGCCATCATGCCCACAGAAGTGCCGTGGCCAGCTTCCCCGAAGTCCTCTTAGCAGCCAGGAGAGAAACAGCTGGGGGCTCATAAAGCCAGCGATAAGTGAAGAAGCCATGCCTGATGTGACTGTTAAGAGCAGAACTGTGTCTGTAACAGCGGCCATACTGCTCTGGGCTCCAGCAAACCCGAAGGCGTAGTTTCAGCATGCCTGACAGTTTACAAAAGCAGGGGAAAACATTATTCTTTTATTTCATCTATATAATATTGTATTCAAGTACACGTGTGTGTATGTAGATGTACCTATACATCTTACTGTTATGCATTGATCCTGGTCAGCAGTATGTAATTATGGTATCATGGAATCACCTCTCCTCGGCACTATCAGAGGCCCTTCTGTCATCTTTACAGACATGCCCTCTTTTCTGTGTAAATATTTTTCCTTCCTTTCCCTTTTGCAAAGCAAAGAAGTTGTTTGCAAACTATTTGTAGAATATAAACAGCTCCTGCAAGGGAAATGCCCTTGAAGCAGTGAGAGTAGACTGATTGCAACATACAGTACATGCTAATAGCGTCTTGAGAGAATTGCTATTACTCCGTAGCAGAGGCATTTTCATTAAAATAGAAATCTTACCATGATCCTTAGATTGAATTTTTACCTTCTTTTGCATATTTCAGGTGAGTCAACAGTCACAGGTTGCTGGTTCATTGTTCAAAAGCTCCAGAGAATTACTCACCCCTAAGTAGTGCCATTTCCCATGATTGCCTCTTTGCAACTTTTGTGAAGCAGCAGGCAACAGAACAGGCAAATGACCAGCACAGAAAAGCCTGAATCTGGCAGTATTCCTAGCGCTCTGCACAGAGTTAGCAAAATGAACCTGTAATACATTTTTATATCTGTTACAGCTTGCTCACATTGGGTGTTAATTGAGTATTCATAGTAAATTCACAAACTGACGCTTGAGACTGAATGATGATCTTTCAGGTTGCCTGATACCTTTATCTGACCAAATTCATGCAGACTCAGCCATGTGCAGAGGAACTTGGCACTGCTGCAATTTATCTGCCTTTTTATTTCGGGTGCAATAGGATAGGAATGAGAGGAAGAGAATACATAAGGGATCCCCACTGAGAATCAGTTCTATAAATTATGTATTATGCAGACGCTATTCTGCTGATGTTATCTGATCCCCAATTCTCAGTTCCTTGTTTTTCCCTCTATAAATAGCTATGGCCAGGTTTTCAGTTGTAAAATGACGAGGACAAAACCAGAAACCTTTCCCATTTAATAACCTCTGCCAAAGAAGAATAAGGTAATATTTTTCATAACTGTGATGTCCTCAGGGCTTTAACAATCTGGGAATACAAGCAGCGCTATGTTGTTGATAAGATACTGGTAGTAAAAGTGGGAATAATCATGCTGAATATTAAAGAGGGAAATGCCTTATTTTTGGGATGATTGATATAAAACTTGGCATTGTGAATTTTCCTGTCAACTTTTGTCTGTGTAGGACCATTTTTGATTTTTGTTTCTCCCTCTAGATCCAAATGCTTTGGCTGGACAGACCGGACCTGACCACGCTCTTATAGGAGGAATAGTGGCCGTAGTTGTCTTTGTAACACTATGTTCTATAATTCTCCTTGGTCGGTACCTGGCAAGACATAAAGGTAAGACAGATTTAGTAGAAGTTCAGTCACTTTTGGGGGCAAGGCATGATTTCCCCTGCGAGTGCTGTTCCCCTTCACCTTCCCCCATCTGCTAAATGATTTGGACAAGAAAGCCCAGTTCACAGTCTGGTCATGAGTGAAGTCCCTGAATTTTACCTGGTTTTCCAGTGGACTTGCTAAGGCAAAGGACGTCTAGTTACGTGCCCAAGGCCATATCTGTTCTAGTTGCAGATGTCCCTGCTCACTGCAGGGGCGTTGGACTAGATGACCTTTAAAGGTCCCTTCCAACCCAAACTATTCTATGATTCTGTGATTCTGTATCGTAAGTCAGTGATTTAGAGAGACTGAGAGATAAGATTGCCCCCAGGTTTTAGGCCTTAGCTCTACACACTTGATTACTCATAGTTTTCACTAGTATATCAACTCAGCAGAATATTTATACATTGAGTGAACAAGATTTTTCATTTTAATAAACTGTGCTAGTACTTTAAGTATGTATTTAAAAGATAATATTAGAAGCTGGTGGTGAGTTTTCAGAACAGGGACTTTTTTACCAATGATCCCACTGGAATAAGAGTTTCATTTCTGGGCCAAGCTTTATACAGGGTTTTTATGTTAAGAATTATACTCCCTTCATTTTCAGTCCCCCCCGCCATTAGAGATAACAGGGATAGAGTGACACTGACTCCTGACTAAGCTTGTCTATGATCCTATTTTGACCTAGTTAATTCCAAAATAATTTCTTCAGATTTAACCTCTGAATGGCTTGTAGACCAGTTGTTAAAACTCAGTTGATTCCCTATCCCCACCAAAAAAAAAAAAAAAGTTGAGAGAGAATTAGTGTTGATATTAACTCAAATCTTATTTTAGATAGGATAATCATATGGCTAGCAGACATAAGGTGATAAAAACATCTTTTTAATTTGATCTGACTGTGCGGGGGAAAACCAAGATTTTTTTAATGAGCCAGTGGAAGTGTCTCTTTGTTTTACTTTCCTAAATGAACACATATACATCTTATGCCAACATAAACAATGCTTTTCACAAAGGAGAAGTTGACTATGGTACACAATTCCTTTTATTCATATCCTGAGCATAAAAATACCTGTGATAGTATAATGTGAGTGGGTTCAGTTAATAAAACTACCTCAATTTTGCAATTCTTGGAAATGGCTATGATATAGTTCTTTATAGATACAATCATAAAAAATAGCAATACAAGAATAATCAGTGGCCATTTTTTTAAAAAAATAAACATTTATGAATATCTAAATCTTCAAAGCTGGTTTGTTTTTTATGAGTAGCTGTTCCATGAAATAACCAAGATTTTATCATTTACTCTGTAATTGCAAAATATATTGCATATTATTGCTGTTAGATAAAGTGGATTTTTATCAAAAGATTTCCTTAGTTTATTGTGGATATACTTGAATTTTTTTATGCGCATATCGGCATTAATACTATAAATATTTCTTAGACATATTAGAAAGTCAAGCATACATGTATGATGTATACTAAAATTTTGTGAAAATATTTGTCCATTCATGAAGCAATTGGAGCATTGTTAGAAATGTACTTCCTATAATGCAGCATAAAGCCCTAAACTGTCTTATTTTTTCTTTTCTGTTGTACTGATTCCTATAGGAACATATTTAACAAATGAAGCAAAAGGAGCTGAAGATGCACCTGATGCTGACACAGCCATTATCAATGCAGAAGGCAGCCAAGTCAATGCAGAGGAGAAAAAAGAGTATTTCATTTAGATGCAGAGCTATAATCTTGGAGTTTTACTTATCAGGCTGACTGCTGGAGAAAACTGGCTATCATTTCTCAGAATTCATTTCTGCCATCTTCTGCTATCTTTATTAACTCACATACCTGCTCTAAGTAGCCAGTTTATGCCAACAATCAGCTGTTGACATCATCATTCTATAATTACAGTATCATGCGTAAAGCAGGACATTTCTTATTGCCTAAAATTCATATCCACTGCTCTCTTAACATACAGTGCTTGAATATACAGCCTTAACAATGTTAATCATCATCTTAATCCAAGTTTTCTACATTTTTAAATGTTATGCAGCTTCTTTTTCAGTTTTCTTTTATCACATCCCTACTAGTATGTCATAGAACAATATTCGTAACAAATACTATTAGGTAAGGACATAATTTACTTATATAAAATGTTAAGTCTAAGATTAGAGGTTTACAAAGAATGTTTTATACATGTCTATCTATAATTCAAAAAGCAACTTGGTTTTGAAACATATGCCCTAGAAAACACAAACCGAAATCTTTTCAGTATAGTTTCTTGTATGCTTGGATTTGGTGGAAAAAAACTATCAATCCACTGAATTTTTTGTTTTGTTTTGCTTTATTTTGTTACATTTTAAATGGTACCTTGACAACAGTGCCATGTTTTAGCGGCAAAAACATGCTGAATAGCTATACAGATTCTGCAAAGTTAGATAATAGTGCTTCGTTTGAAACAAATTTGTCCTGCCCTTTTACAGCTTTTTGGAATCGCAAGGATTAGAGAACTTTCTGGGTAATTCCTGGTTTTATAATTTATTTGCTTCACATGAACTCACCTGCCTACTCAGGTGAATTGTTCATGAAGCGTTCATGGGACACAACTGCAAAGCATTTTAGTATCTGTATATAGTGCATATAATAAATTCAATTAAACATTATTTGATACATATTTCACTTTTTTGGCAGTAGCTAAGTCAGTCACAATAAGCATTTCCTAATGTCCATTATAGCCCTTTAGCTATGACTCAAATCAATATTCTGAGTAGATAACATGTATTAGTATTTTTTTGTCTGTATGTCCTAGCACTGTTCAGCAGCAAACTTTTCTAGTTCTTGTTAATTTTTTCTTTGTTATACAATGGAAGCACAATGTTATATGGAAAGGTAGTTTTAAGCTAACAACCAGTGCACAGCCTCAGGTTTTAAATTACAACCACGTTTGATTACTATCCTTAAAAATACTATTGAGTTGCTAAAATTCTCAATTTTTAATTTGGCAGTTCCAGAGCTGCTTCTCTATGTTGGTTTGCCAAAAAAAAAAAGAAAAAAGGAAAAAAAAAAAAAAGAAAAAATAGAGGTGTTAAAACAAAAGATATATGTTTTGTGTATACAGTAAATGGACTAATTCTTTATATTAAATTCCTGTCTATGCATTTTGTGAGGTACAAACTTATGTCACCGTGAATGATAGAGAATTCCTTCCATGCTTTTAGCTCCACAGTGAAAGTCTCTGTTTGGATTATTTCTGAAATTTTTTGTGTAATTGACAGCTGAAAAATCACATGCTCTTAAATATGACAACAAAACACTGTAAGCCCATCGGCTTACTTCCTCTTCCAATGAAGTAAAAAGGTTGCCACAACAGCTCTTGGAAATGATTCTATACTGGAGAACACAAGTTAGTCTAGCTGGAGCTTGTCTTGCTCCCAAGTTTTGCACCATTGACAAAAGAGTATTTCTCTCTGGTTGCAATACTTGTGAAGCCTAAAAGCGTGATGGTCTGCTGTAAAGGTCTTTCTCCTGGGATTTTATTTTTGTGTGGGGAAGGGAGAGTTTGGAATATGACATCATGTAGTATGGTAAAATGGAAGATAAAGGTGCTGTGTCAGATTATTTATCAGAAGAGTATAAACCTTTTAAGGACAATATTAAGAGTATTTTAATTGTTTTCGTTGAAACATTTATCTTGTTAATTTCTAAGAAAAAAGGGGTAATGTCAATCAAAACAGCACTTTTTTTTCAAAATATACAGACATAAATAATATGATGTGGTTGAGTGTTAACATAATAAATCATATACAGTATGACATTTTAAAGAAATAAGTCTGCATTGATGTGATTGCATGCTTGTTTTTACAGTTCACTCGATACCCATCTGTGGAAAAATGCAATAATATGTTAATATAATATGGTAGTTTGAGAGAACCAGGTAGGTGCTACTAGACACATTGAAAACTAGTATAGGTTTACAAAATATTCATGTCTTTCGAAACATACACATGTAAAAGGCTGGCAAAGGAAGTCATTCAGTTTAATACCAAAAATATGGGTTCTTGTCACAACAGTAAGTTACATTAGCTACAATAGAGTGTCACATACGACAAGGTTTTATTTCAGGACCTGGGGCCCAGTTCAACTAAGCATTTAAGCACATGCTCACCTTCAGGCGTCAGAGAAGTTCCATTGGACTGTAAGGCACTATTCATATGCTTGAAAATAAGTGCTTCCTTGAATGAGGGCCTTATTTGCTCAAGTGGAATTCCTCACCAGGGTGGTGTTTACGCCTTTTTTCATTCTTCCTAACTCCTGCTTGCTTGAATAGTAGGGTTGTTACTTGAACCATGACCCAACCAAGGTCAGGTAGGACCTTCAAAAGCAGAATTGCCCTTGGGGTAACCATTTCAAACCATTTTCTCCAGTGGCATAGAAACAGCATTTAAAGCTTGCAAAAAGCAATGTAAGTTGTACTGTTAAAATAGGTTATTTCATTGGTTTTCAATTAAAACTCCTCACGTGTGTTTTTAACACAGTTGATCTTCCACTGTCTTGCACCTGGTGATGTCCCTTGCATCTGTGCAAAGCAGGTGTGAGAAACCCCACACCAAGCATTCTACCTGGGTAGCACTTTGCAGGACTGTCTGGTCTTCACGGGTTTAAATTACTACACTAAGTGTAGAGGCAGAACCTTGGCTCAACGCTAATGACGTTCAGCAGGCTCAAAGCCAGTCATCCGTTCCCCTTGTCCAGGATCCCATCCCAAACTACCGCTTTGATTGTGGTGTGAGGTATCCAGCGAATGTGTAAAACGAAGGCTCTGAACGGGAAGCGTCCTTGCTAAAGTACGTGTGACGTCCTCTCCCACACGCACTTGCAGAGTAGTTTTTTAAGACCAGGTAGCTAGTTCCTGCCAGTGTACTGTTTACAGTGTTGATTGCTGATTATTTTTAAACTTCTTGATGTAGATTTTTTTTTTTTTAAATGCTTCAGGAACACTCTCATGATTTGAACAAGAAAGCGGTGCATCTTCAGAAGACAAGGGATGCATCCTCCCAATCTTTTAGCGTCATCTGACAAGCCAAGAAACAGTTTAAGGAACCTGATGCGTAACTTGAGGCTCTGAATTTAAGCTAGAACACTTTAAAAAGTTTCCACATTACTTAAGGATGGTTCGTCTTGCACTGAGGCTTCCTCTATAAAGGAATACGTGAAGAAAACCAACTTTTCTAAATAGGACATGAAAGTTAACATCTTGTGTATTTTCATTACAGTATAATATATATATATCACTATTTCAGTGAAAAGAGAGGACAGAATCATCTGTAATTCTGTAATTCATGATTGTAAAAGCACTGAAGTTACCGTGTACGCACATGTACAGTAGCTATTTTAACAGTTACAGTGTAGTTACATGTAATTCCCTGTAACATAGCAGTTATAGTGTAATTTAGTGCCACTTATTGTAAAGTGTTACCAAAAGGAAAATGGAGTCCTTACCTTTACAATTCCATTCAAATTAAAGGTAAGTTTATTAAATTAGCACCATAAATCTGATATTGCATTTCTTAATTAAGGAGGTGATTTAAAACTTCATGTTCACACTGCAGCTTTCCCCACCGCTTATCCAGACTCCTCCAAGTGTCTAATCTCAACACTCCTAGGAACTGGTAATCTGTGATGAACATACCAAAAATCCAGCTACTTCAACTTTAATTGAATAAGCTGTCTAATAGTGGAAAACAAACAACAACAATACGAGTAATGCTTTTTATTAAGTGGCACAAAGTACACACTAAAAACTATGCAAAAATATAGGTAAATAGAGTGTACTTACATGTAAGTATCTTGTACTTGCTGTGTATGGATATTGGAAAACCGTGTAATTATAATATGCATTTTGATTATTTCAAGCAGGGGGACGACCCCTAATAGTCACAAGGAAAAACTGGAAGGTACATATACAAGCAGTGGATATCCTAATGCAATATGTGTAATTCCTCTACTTGCAATGAAAACTGGTTTATAAAACTGTTTATACCACTCCTCATTCTCACTAGCTTTACTTTCCATTTCTTTGAGGCCCATTAAAATGTCACCAAAACACCTTTAGGCAAAAACAGACACTGATTCCACTAATGGCTTTGCTGCCAGCACTCTGTATGTCTGGCAACACTGTTCTGTGATCTATTTCTGGCTCAACAGCACAAGTTTCCTCTTTTTTCCTGTCCTCAAGGGAGCCTAGTATGTTAAGATGCTGAAATATGCTGCCATATGCCCTGGTATTTTTAGCATGAGCAACAGAGAAAGAGAGAGGGTGCGCTGCATTCTTCTGATCCCTATTTTGCTGAATCACCTCACCTGGAATTTCCACTACTTGCTCAGTAACGCCAGGTAATCTTAAATTGTAAGTACAAAATGCTTCCATCAAAGTACAGGGGATGCCTTTAATGATAAAGCTAACGTTTTGTGAATGTGAAGTTTTGTATTACTGATCTTTTTATTTCTCGCCACTTTTCCATCATACCCCTCCAGAAGGAATGCACCAAAAGACAGATAACATAGAATAGCAGAAGAAGAAAATAATATTGTAAGCCTTCTTGTGGTTGCTGTTGCTATAACCCGCCTTTGTGTCCTGTGTAACAGGCAAATAGATGTATTTAGCAACTGCCACTAGCATCATTCCACACTACACTATTCCCAGAATATGACATCTACCTCTTAGTCTAAATACTAGGTATGAGATATTTGTATACACTTTAAAATACTACTGAATGGTCTTGAAATGAGATCACTGTATTTTTTTTTTCTGTTAAAAATAGAAAAAAAAATTGCCTGGGTTCATAATTCTTGCCCTGTTCTTTACTAATTTTGGGATAGTTTGAGCTTTTAACAGGGCATAAGGACACAGCCTCAGCTGGTATAAATCAGCTTCACTCTGTTGCCTTAAATGTGGGCCAATTTACACTGGCTGGGGATTCATACCGACAGCTTAAAAATAAACTGCTATAACGCATCAATATTTAGTCAGCACTAGATAATCATGTGCAATCCAACCGCAACACAGTTCTTTCCAGTAAGGCACGCAGGTTTGAGGAGAAACTTTTAAAAACACATGCAAGCTTTTGAATTAAATATGCAATACCAATGCTGTTGAGATATTCTGACATGTCTCTTACTTATTTAAACATAATATTGCTAGGGCATGTTTACATTAAAAACACTCAATGCATGGGGGACAGGGAAGGACTATTGCAAACAATAAGAGAAAATTAAATGGATAGAGCAGCCTTTGATGCCAACAGAACAGAGCAGAAACTCTTACCAAGAATGGGACTCCCTGCATGGTTTTTCAGAGTGGACCTAGTACCTCTAAAGCAAATGGGAATTATCTACTTGGCATTAACAGAAGCTAGCAAAGTTCCTTCCTGCTATTGATAAATCTAACCCAGCACTCTGCACTTGTTTTAACTCAGGAGGAAATAAGGGTACAAACATGGTTTAACAGCACACTTTGGTATCACTCCACATTCTCGGGATGCTCCAAGCTTTGTGCGCTTCCAGCAGCCCTTAAGGGAATGCTTCCAGCATCTAGGAATCGTCCTGTTGCTAAGCCACGTTCATTTTCTTTAGCAATGTTTAATGCATTCACAACCAGACGGAAGGTGATGCAGAGATAATATGATGACTCTACAGTACTAGGGGCTTCCAGAGCTCTCAGTAGATGGCAAAAAAAAAATCTTCATGGCTTCTGTGTTTACTATAGATCTGCCCTCCGTGTTCTGTGTCTTAAGTCTTTTATTCTCTGCTGGGCTAAAAGCAGCAACCCAATTGGAAAGGAGGTAGGAAAAAAAAGTCTCTAACAGAAGCAGTCTGTGCTACTATTAAAGAAAAGTTCAAGGATTTTTATTTCTTCTTTTTTTTTTTTTTTTTTTTTTTAAGATTTCAGGTGCAAAGCCAAGCCTGTTGGGGTCAGCACTTTAGCACTTTCCCTGTGTTCAGGGTCAAGCCAGCAGTGTTTCATGTGTGAGCTCTGATCTCACGTTTCAGCACAAACTACAGAGCCTTACCCTGTCCTTATGCATCGTGCTGAAAATCACTGACATTTTTTTCTAAACATACTCATTTTCTTAGTTTTATTCTACAGTGAAATCATTGAAGGGTTTTCATAATAGGTTCAAAAGGAGGGATTTTGAAGTAATAACTTGTAAATAAAATAATAATGATGATCATCAACTGTTTATGTTGATTATGAAGAGGAGGAAAATCTTTAATTGCTGGACTGAATTATTTATCACGTCCTCTTTCTCTCCTTTCTATGCATATTGATTAATGTTAGTAAATACGCAGTTGCACATGTTGTCCTTTTTCAGTGAAAGCAGATTTGCGTATACCCCTATATAGCTTCCATAGAAATATGCAAATATGACCTACATTCTTCTGCTTCTGCCGGAACAGTGAGCCAAGAGAGTGAACTCATGGATTACTGGATTCATATATGTCCTGCTTCCGCAAAAGTTGGGTACAATACGCCTATTGATTTCACAAGAACAAGGCTCAAGTCCTTAATGCACATGTTTGAGTTGCTATTTAGCTCTTTTCCAACAGAATTATAAATCATTCCTTGTGCATCCTTTACTTTCAGCCTAGATATTTTACAGCTACAAAACCCCTTCAGTTCAGCAGGAAGCTTCCTAGGATAAATAATATGGCATAATTTGTGAAAGGACTGTAACAACTTAATCTATTCATAGTCAGTGTAAGTGTATTCTCCTAGGAACTCCTCTGTACTCTGCTCTTACACTAGCAATTTGAGGCCTTGGGAAGGATGTATTTGAACCGTTCAGAAATACAACCACTAACCCGTAAACAAAATCCATGGGAATTAAACATATTGCACTGATGATGAGACACCTTTACTTCATTTAATTTCTGCATTAATAACTTTAAGCAGACAAAATGCATATTGTAATGTTAGGTACACGACACTTGCATGTTGCTATGCCTATATACTTACAAAGTATTCAATGTGTACTTAGTGGCGCTTAAAAAATGTCATGTACAATTCTTCTAAACATTCTTACAGGGTTCCCATTTGCACTTCATCTTTCAGAAAAGTCTTGTCAGAAAAATGTCTGATGAATATTATTGAAAAAAATAAAATTTCAATTTTAGTTATCTGTTGGACATTTCTGAATTGTCTATTCATTTAATGTATTTCCTGGTCCTTGCCAATTTGGCAGTGGAGTTGATTTAGACCAGTGGCTGTACCCACAGACTGTTCACTGAGCAGATTTTGCTGTTTCTAGTAGAATCGTTATAATCGTATACGTCTTTAAATATGAATTCTGAGACTTTAAAGAGTTATCCCAGAAAATAAGCTGAGACACACTGGTATTTTACAGATAATTACAAATTCTATTATTTTATTTGATGTTCATGTACTATTTACCGTGTATTGCTTTCTATTTTCTTCTGACTGACAAAGTAACATCTTTTGGATGCTGTCCTCACTGTAGGAGAAATTCATCCTTATGAAGAGGTCAAGCGCTGAAAAAGCATTTAAGCCTGTGGGACTTAAATGGTGGCTTAGCCCTCTTGAAGGAGCTAGAGAATTCATGCAAGGTTTTCTACACCACTTATCATGCTCGAGTTGATGTTATAAAGGGCAAGAAGGCCACTGGTCTCAACGGGAGAGAGACAAATGTCACAGGGAAGAGGAAATTCTGAGAGGGTCCCTGTTTATGAAAAAGAAACAAGTCCCAGATGCAGAGAGAGACACTGACAGACTTTGGTACCTCCGTGCAGAGGATATCCCGGTGCTGTTGCGCATCTTTGATGGCAGAGCTTTCCTATGACCTAAAGAAGTACGCATTCGACAAATATACAGCCCTGTTGCATTCAGCAGATTTGTTCTTGTCTTTATTACTTCTTTTCACTAAGAATCACAGAATCACAGAATCACAGAATCACTAGGTTGGAAAGGACCTTTAAGATCATCAAGTCCAACCATTAATCCAGAACCACCATGTCCCCTAAACCATGTCCTGAAGCGCCACATCCACACGTTTTTTGAACACTTCCAGGGATGGCGACTCCACCACCTCCCTGGGCAGCCTGTTCCAATGCCTGACCACCCTCTCAGTGAAGAAGAAAAGTATGTCCCCTTAAGCAATTTTTAATGTGCAATAACATACTTTTCAATTTTTTTTTAAATGTCATTTTCAACGATGCAGAATTCCACATGATCCTCAAAGCATGCTGGAAGTCTACAGTGTACCCAAGGAAAATGACACAGCCCAGCAAATGACACAACCCACCAGTGGATATACAGTTTTCTGCATTCAAGCTGTAATTCTTTTAGTACTGTCCTGTTTTCCTTCATCAGACAAAAGTTTCCCCGTAGGTAACTACACTTTGCTCTGTGCCTTTCCCTGGCCAAGAGTAGATTCTCACAGTGATCATCCTAACCTGGTATGTCCCTCACATGATTATTTTTCTAGAAAGAGCCCCGAATCTATAAATGTCAGTAAGGGATCTCTTTAATCAACAGCCAATAAAACGCTTGTTTTTCCCCCCATCTTCTGTAGTAATAAAAGACAACAATCCGTTTTTGTCTGGACTTTTGGGTTGGGTTGGGTTGATAGGAATACTGTAGGGGGAAACAAACATGTTTTATTTTAAACTGTGGAGGCTGCTTGAAATTTCATTGAATACTGAGAATAATTTCATTGAATACAGAGCCCCTGTACCAGACTGTCATGGCATTATAGACTGATGTGAAAGAAGGTCTACTTACCCCTTTTAATAGTCATCAGGCACCTGTATGAAGATATATGCACTTTTTTAAAAGCAGTGTTACAGAGCAACACTTGGCCAAGCTCTGTTGGTAAGTGTGAGGTAAAGGTAAGTGCAATTAGTGAAATTCAGAGATAATCAAGTGGGGATAATGAAGATGATTCCTTGCTTGACAGAAGAGTCATAGTACCTTGCCTTCTGGTTCTGCTTCAAACACTTGGCAACATCCTGAGCCACGGGAGGGCACTTTTGATTAGCCCTGGGCTACTTACTTGCCCTGGCTCTTCCTCCTGCTGTGCTGTAAGCAATAGCTTCTCTGCGGCTCCAGGCTACGAGGCTCGGCCTTATTGATTCTGCAAGCTGCATGCAGGAAGAAAAGAAGACAGAGAGTGTTTTTAAGCAAGCCGGAAAGATTTTTTTAGAAAGAGGCCTCTTCTTTATTCTGTGGCAACTTACCGGAAATTAGTGCTAATGTCAGCTGGTAAGGACGGCAACCATCCCTGCTTGGTGTGTTGTGGGGGAGTACATCCTCGGGCTGTGCCAGCTGGCTGGATGAAAGAGGGAGGGAGTGGAGAGGAGGCAAAGCTGTGCACATTCCAGGAGCATGGGAGACAGGTTTGTCCCTCTCTAGGTGTAGGACCGAAGGGGAGGCTGTTACTCGTGTCTGTAGGCACTTGTCTACAGCTTCAGCTACAAGGGGGGGCAAAAAGAAACTGGTGCGACCAGCAGAATCACAGAGCTGCTGAACAGCGAGAAATGTTCTCCAAAACACTGACGCCAACACCTGGCGAACAGGCAGTGCTTCCCATTGCAAGGGCTTTGGGTTGATTGAACTTACGGAGAGGTGGGAATTTATAAGATACAAAGAAAGGAAGAAGAAACAAGCAAATCAGAATTTGGAGCTTGACAGATGAAGCTAGATAGACAGTATAAATAATTGAAATGCAAAAAAAAAACCTTTTGCAAGGGCTTTTAGCTCTGTATCAGAGCATTAGCCAGCTCTGTCTCAGGACAAACGATATGTTTTATATAATCCTGTAATTTTTCTAGTGTATTTTCACTCTTTCTGGAGCACCTAATGTTAATCTCAGAGACAAAAGTGCATATACCATGATGTGATCCAGTTAAAGTACATCATTATACTGCACTCGCTAATGTAGTATAAGATTACCCTCCAGAACAGCAGTTGAGCAACGTGACTAGGAGCTGTCGTATTTATTTTCTCATCCACTACCCAGCACTACCCGTGGAGGAGTGTGTGTGCAATGAAGCATTTTGATTTATTTATTTATTTCTCTATCTATTTTCATATTTCCCCTATGTTTATGTAAGAAGGTTAGATTAAAAAAGCACTTTGTACTTGGAGAAGAAACCAATACAGCTTGTGATGGCCCCTTCTTCCCGTGAGATTCAGTGTTCCAGTTTTAGAAAATTCTCCCTGTAAAACCTTCAGTGTGATAGAGGAATAAAGTTATCGACGATGGTCTACATTTATGAGCTCTAGCGAGCCTTTCAGCTACGCTCACATCTCGCCTTTAAAACAAAGTCCAAAACCTTGGACTAAATTCCAAAAACTGTAAGACGCCAACGTAGGCTGCAGGGAGCAGGCTGAGCTCGCTTGTTACTAAGAAGATGCATCCAAGTTTTGCATGCCTTTGAGGGTGTGTGAGGACACTCTTCATGGCCAGCTATATTGCACCGTTGTAGCCCACCCGAGAGGTGACACAGATGAATTGCTGCCACCACCTTCAAATTCATTTATCGCCTAAAGGTGGTGAAGCAAATTGGTCGTGGCTGCTGCTGTATAGCAGGGTGGCAGTACTCCTGTTGGGAGGGCAGCAATGTCGCTGTGTCAGTCTGGGGCCTGGTTTTGGCATCCTCCAGAGACAGACTGATCCATAAATGTTATTTACCTGGACGCAGGTGAGATCGGTGCCCTCTTCATGCAGCTGCTACATGAATGCAGCACATCTGACCCGCCAGCTTCCCGACTGCGTGGGGAAGCTGAAGCTGATGTAGGAGACCGTTCATTCCGTGGGACTGGGCAGCTGCAAGATGGAGGTATGGCTTCCCGTGAGCACTCCTGGGGTGCCTCATGCCAGAAAAGCCAGTGTCAGAACCTTCTCCTTTTACAGTAACCCTTGTGCAGCACACAAAAACCTCTTTGAAAGCTACGTCGTTTCACGGAGTAGAAGGGATGACGGTCACTAGGTCATTGCAGAGACTCTCGTTTACACATCATAAGCTTCTCCCCTGACGGGTGGTTTAGGGACTGCAAGAATTCTGTTCATATTTATTATCACAGGTTACTGAAACATGAATGCAGGGTCTTATTCTGGTTTTGTATGAAATTAGTGGTGGGCTATAACTCAGGGTTTTCATTTTTCAGATTGTATGCGTTCATGAACACACAAAAGCACAACTCTTATTTGGTGTATTTTTCTATGCCACCTTCTTTCTATGCCCCTTTAGATATCTTCCACTTGCTCTACTACTCCAAGCTCATTATTTTATACCTATCATAGTCTGTCAGGACATAGCTTTTTCTTTTTCATGTTTGTTTGATACCTGTACAGCTGCCACCAATGCTTTGATTGGCACAGGTAAACTAACTTTAGGTTTACTCATTGATCGGCAACTTTGGTTGAAAGTTTTTCACCAGGAGGCTCGTTCAGGCTTTCTAAAGGAGGCCCTAATATATAAAAAGGTGGTGAGGAGAAACATGTTGGATTTTCCCACCGTACTGAGTACAGCTAGGCTGTGTTCGCTCAAGAGGGAGAGACATTCAGCACCTGTGCCCGTGGATGCCGACTGCTGCACCCAGGATGGGACGGAAGCCGTTGGTTGTGTCACCGCTTTTTGGTTCTGCTGCAGCTTGGCAGAGTGTCTGTGTCAGCAGAAGCTCCAGATCAGGGCGTTATTTGACCACCAAATCACATACTTTTCTCTGCCAAGATCATTCTTTATTTCTTTCAGAGTGGGGGAGAAATAGTGTGGCTTGTTTCAATGCCCCTGGGGCCTTGAATCTAAGCTTTCATTCAGGAAATGAATAATGATCATCCTGCCTTGCTGTGGGGCAAAAGCAGACAACACGGTGTTTCCCTTTAATGCAGAAGGCTAATAAATAACTGCTCCTGTAAGGACCTGGGAATAGGGGGGAGAGAATTATATAGGCTTGGTGAGGTCTAGAAGAACAAGAAATACAATGAAAGTGAGAAAAAGGAAAATATTGGCAGGAGGAAATGCCGCAATACCTCGCCCAGCACCGTGAGTCTCGTGAGGTTCACAATTAAAGAAGAGGGATGTAGCTAAAGGTTCAGATAAGACTACAAAGACAGTTGAGGGCTCAGGGAGGGAATGTAATAGAAATTTCAAAGCAAAGGCAGAGAGAGGAAAAGACCTCTGAAAGAAGATGACGGCAGACTGACAGAGTGTCACTCCGCGCTGCTGATATGCCTTAAAGTCCCCAGAGCTGGGACTGAGGAGGCACCATGTCAGGTTCCCGACAGAAAGGGCTTCCACTGTCACTCACAGGTGGCCTTCGAACTGATCAAAGGGTACTGCTAAAAACACACACTGAAGTCAGGAGTCCAAGAGAGAGCAGGTTGCCTACAGGCAACACCTTCAGCATAAAATACACAGTAGACAATAAAGCAGAAGGCAATGGCTTGAGGTTCCTGTAGCCACAAGAGACAGCCTCCCCATAACTAATGGGAAATGATGACACTGTCTAAAGCATTCCCTATTCTTTTGGGCTATAAATACACTAGCAGCTTCAATTGGAACAAGCATATTTGATATAAAAACATCTGTGTAGCTCCCCTCCCTAAGCATACTTGGAGACATAAGGAACTTGGCAGCAATTGCTTCAGGCCAATGCTCTGCTTCAGCTACCACAAGAAAATGGCAAGTGCAGTCATAGCCTTTGTCACCAGCTGCCACCCACTTACTCAGGCGCTTGCCAAAAAGACAGACAGACGGCTGGTTACTCTCTGACAACAGCAGAGGCATTCTCACTTCTTCATAGCAAAAAGGAACTTTAAAACTCCTTTGTTCTCTGTTAAATTCACACTGAAAGAGGCTAAATCTTCGTGCACTATTAATACACTCAAGAGACAAAACGTGGAAATCTCTCACCTTCTTACATACCTCGGGCAGGAATTTCCTTCCTTGAAATAATCTCTTTTATAACAAGGCAATGAAATTTGTTACAATTAACCAAGAGAAAGGAGTGAAGATCATTGTCAGAGTTTCATGAGACACAGGTTTCATTGTATGAAATTCCCTTGCAAATGGAAATGAAGTATTCTGTAGAAATTGCGATCATTGTATATGAAAATAAAGGAAAGCTCTTGCTGCCCCATATCCCTAACAAGTGAGCTTATTTATGGTTTGATTTTGTTTTTCTAATAAAGAACCAACAATGATTTGGCAGACATCACATATGTATCAAACAAGGTGAAAGAGAGAACCACAGAAATAAGAACGAATTATACCAAAGCTAGCTCAGTTTAAAATCAGCCTAACTCCCTGGACTTTTGTGATTCATCTGGATGTAAGTAAGCATAGAACCCAATTACTGCTTCTGTGAAGGGCTGGATGTAGTGTCATCCTGGGGCAAGATATAAAGATATAAAGAAGGGTTTAGTACAGGCTTTTTTTTTTCTTTTCCCTTTTTTTTCCGTTTCCCTTTTTTTTCCCCCATTTGAATGACTTCTTATGTCAAAGTTCTCATTAGGCATAATCAGAGACGTTCAAAAAAATGCATAAAGTGTTACAGTCCTGCTGACTCTGCCCCACACCTTGTCTAGCCTCAGAAAAAATCAGTAGCTTGTTAACGCACTGACCTCTTCCAAGAAGCAGAGACAGCTTGTTTCTTAGCTAATGCATAGAAATTGGGAGTGGGAGGATATTGGGAAGGATGAGTCTCTGGCAGAGTCATATACTGGTAATGAATTGACCACGTTTCAAGTTAGAAAATGTGCAATTACAGCTGGAAAAGGAAAAAAAATCCCAACCTGAAAATAATGGAGGGACTGGGTATTTGTTTGTCTGTTTTCTCTGGCCTATATATTTACTGGAAGTCACGGGAAAGCAAGCTTATTTTTGTGATCGACTACAGGAGGATTTGGCAAATATGACAAGAGGAAAACCACAAGCAGATATTCCTAAGGAGAAGTTGTTATGTGAGAGAACCGTGGGACTGCAGGGAAAGGACTGGGAATTAAACGTCCTCATAAAATTCACTGGGCAAAGCTGCTTTCAGTAGCCGTGCTAAGCTCCTAGAAATGCAAATGACTGATTTCTAAAGAATGCAGAGCCCGGTACAGTGTGACTAACCCACATCCCCTTGCTCCTTGCTGGCCAAACAGCCACTCTAATGCTCAGTTCGCTGTGAAAAACTCACTCACTCCTTTGCTGGTACAGAGCTGGCACCAAGGACCAGCTAAATTGTGCATGATGGGACTGACCTAACAGCTTCATCTGTCTGGTACAGGGTTGCAGCAGCATTTCCTTAGTGGAGATCCAGGCTTTAGACTGAAATCAAAGGTGTCTCTGTAAGACTCCTATGTGAAAGGTCCCTGTCAAATCACCTCTCAGCAGGAGACTTTCCCTTTCCCAGAACTGATAAAAAATACTAATAAAAGCATAAAAAAAATCTTGAGGTCATCCCTTATCCTCTTGATATTCCCTATTCTTTCCTAAATTTATATGTACCAGGTAACATTCTTTAAGAAAGATCTGATATTCAAAAAACAAAGAAAAACTGTTAAGAAAGAAGGGCTTAAATGGCATGCAAAGTTTTGCTTTGTTCGTTTCTTAAGCACAAATACAATCTGGAAGTACCTGGGTTTCTCATCACTTCCTACTGTAATGAATTAGAAAGTTTATTCACACAGACAAAACACATATTGCAAAACAGCATCTCAGATGGGACTTGAGCTGTGATGAATGAGGCCAAGGATTGCCTCACTTACTAATGTGCCTGTGCTTCTTGTTCACCAGAAGTCCCACAGCAGCGTAGCTAGAGAGTACAGATCTATATCTGATCTGATTTCAAAATGTATTTGAGATATATATACTGATATCTTCAAATATATTGCTTCAAATCCCTAGGCATCTTTGAAAAATCCTTTTGTCTCTAACTCTCCCGCTGTCTATGTGTGCAAATACATTTTGTTGTCACCATGTTTGTTTTTTGGGGGGGGGGGGGGGAACGACTTTAGGGAGTGTTTTCTTCCTCAAAACCCTTTAACTGACAGGAGCAAAATCAGTATCAGGATACCTAGATTTTACTGGTTTTGGGGGGGTTTGAGCGAGTCCGGTATCCATTCTGTGTTTCCCATCTATAAAATGACGGTAATACTTAAGGCACTTTTTTCAAGTATTTTGAGACTGTCATGTTAAAAATTAGTCTTTGCTTCTTGCTAATATGTTAGCTTAACACCTATTATAAATCCCATTAGATTTGCACTTCTGCTAGGTTGGTATCGGGAAAGCAAATGTCTGTGACGATATAGAAAGAATCTGAATTCAGCAGGATCTACTGACTTTGCTAATAATCCCAACACAGGCATTTGACAGAGCTGGAACTGCAGTACCTGGCCTGGAAATAAGCAGGTATCTATGAATCCTGACACTGGAAAAAGCGCGTCTTCCACAGGGCAACTCATCTCCTGCTGTAATATCTATTGCGTCTTCAGCAACGTAAAGCAAAACAACTTTGGAAACAGATGGGCTGTGTGACAGCCAGATGTGTCAATACCTTGACTCAGGAGAATAGGAGGCCGTAATTAAGGTTTTGCTTTAGCGCAGGAGTTTTAATAGCATAGGTATTGTTCCTGGTGTTTGTTTCAAATAGAAATCGATAACTTACTGGGAACTGACAGTAGTGACGGGTATTGAAGTGGCAAAAACTACTGGAGATTTTCCTCTAACTTTTGCTGCTGTTATAAAAGGTTTGGATAGTCTGGGTATAGTGTAACACAACACTCTTTGTCCATCCTAGAAAGATAAACTAATGTGTAAGTTAATTAATTATAATATTAATGATTTTAAGATACTGCCTGATACTAATGTACAACCTGGTTGTACATGGTTCGGGTTCCTCTACAGACCAGCTTCTCTGTTTTTTCACTTTAGCTGTTCCTCGCTTTATTTAGAAATAGTCAAATTATTTTTTCCTGCTCTGTCCATGTCTCCGATACGGACTAAACAATAAATATTACTAGAAGACACAGGAGTATAATAATACATCTTTATTGGAGCTACTGTTGAGTTAGAAACCTTACAGCAACACTTCTATCAGTCTCCTAGACTTTAAAACTAGTGCTTCAGCTCGTATGGTTAGTTCAAAAGATTGCAAATGCAACGTTTACGGAAGAGCATGACAGTGATAAATTTGCCAGTAGCAAATTAGTCCAAGTGAGTTGTAGAGCTTGCACTGACATGTATAATTCTTAGCAGGTTTCAAACTGTCTCCTCCAGGCTATGATTAATTTCATTAGATATTCTTAAAATTAAGAAAAAGAGGAAGAGTAATAAGGTAGTCTGTCAATCACAAGTTCTAGAACAAAAAATCCCCACCTAAGATTAAGTAATCTTTCCATACTGTGGGCTCGATTCTCATCTCACTGACATGAGAATGGTTCTGCTGCACTCATAACCCACACATTTAAGTGGATGAAGCTTTACTTTTAACACCAAGCACTGAAGTTACAGTTCGATGTATTTATCTCAAAAAAATCTCCAAAATAGAGATTATATGACAATGTGTTTTAAATATACCTGTTCCCAAATAATACGAAATACCGTATAAATGGCGAAATTATGTGCCCATAGTAAAATGCCACTACATAGTTAATATGCAAAACTATGCATATTGTGCAATAAAGAGTATTTATGCCATAAGTGAAAGATTAAAACAGTAACTTACAGCTAGAATTCAGTATTGTTATAGTCAAGTTATAAAGCAAATTGATACATTCATCACAAAGACAGATATGTGGGAAGGCAACTTCCAGCCTAAGTACCTAATAATGGAAAACGTCATTAAGAAGGCCCCGTTGGCTAATGGCAATATGACTTTTTGTTAATCTTTGACGATTACCTTCTTTTTTCCCCCCACCCGATGATTCCATCACAGATTTGAATTCCCAAAAGAAGCTTGACCTACTAGACAGCGATGATATTTGTTAAAGGGAGGGAAGTCACAGTCTGGGCAGCGTTTCTCTTTGGCAGCACCCAGTCCTCCCTTCCCTCCAGACCAGCTTGGTGTTTGGCTGTGTGCCTTCTCTGGTGGGGCTGCCCGGCTCTGCCTTCGCCATGGTGTCATCTGGCACCTGGCTACCATTGACCTCCGCGGTTGCCCTTTTCACTGGCTCTTTAGCAGGTATGGGAGCCCAGCTGTGGGAGGGGAGGGAAGGTTATTTCTTACCCCTGCTCACAGCCCACCCCTCTCCAAATGCTCTTTGCTAGAGCTTTCCACAACGTGAAGAGCCTGACCTGTCTCCTGTGTCTTTTCTGGTTTTCCATCACTACTGGATCTTTGGGGTTTAGTGGGGTGGGTTTTGGGGTTTTTTTGCTTTCAGTTTCTTTTTACTCTCTGCCCTCTTGACTAATGGGCTTTTGCCCCACTTCCAGCCCTCTGTGACGGCGTGGCTGGAGACAGACAACAGCGGCTGAGCAGCATGGCAGTGAGTATAAATAACCTGCATTCAGCGCAGCATCCAAATTTGCTCAGAGATTACCGCTTTTATGTTCGGAAGAGGCCTGTGATAAAGGGGGGGGTAGTGGCTTCATGTCACAGAGAGGAATCTGAACACAAGGAGGTGGACTGGTAAAAGGGTTTAAGGACTCAAGTTATGTGTTTCGATGTCTAACCTTTGTGCCTACCTGCCAGAGCAGAGTCCAGAGCTCTGCGTTAAATCTGTGTGGGTAGATCTAGGTGCCTGGGGCACGGATCCTCAGCCCACTGAAAACAGAGCCATTCAAAGTTGATGTGGAGTGTTAAACAGCAGGAGATGCTTACAAAAGGGATATGTCTGACCTTCCATGCTTCTCTGGAGCTTTGCCAAATTATCTAAGCCTATAATAAATCAACTATTCATCTGGGCTCAGTACTGGAACCTTTTACCTGAGCCTCTTCCAGGAATCGGGTCAAACAGCAGATTTACCAGGAAGGGTAATGGGCTTGTGTGGTCCTCAGTGTCAGCGTTTTCATTTCTGGCGTGAGTGCTCTCCTGGAAAGTGATATGGCTGCAGAGACACCCACATTTGGATCAGGGTTTGTTTGTCACCACTGCCAACTCTTGGAAGAATAATATTACAACTTTACTGGGTCAATGTTGATGAGAATAACTCCTGAGGTTAACAGCTAGGGATCTAACCCATTCTTCTGCAAAGTCAAATCACCTGAAAAAGGAGGGGGAAAACACACACTCCTCCTCCTCCTCAGCACTGCTTTTCATTTAGTATGTGGTAGCTGCACAAGTGCTGGAAGGTGTGGGCTTGAATTGCCCTGGATGGAGTCATCTTCTCCCAGATCTGAAGCAAAATTAGATTTCCTCCACAGCAGGTGACTTCTTTAGCCACTTAGACGTGTGTAAGATGTGAAGCTTCCACTGCTGCAGTTTTGTCTGATGTTTGAGACAAAATGGGATCTGTCATGTGTTCTCCACCTCAGCAAAACATACAAAGCACGAGGCTATCCGTTCTCTTGGCGTTGGATGGCCATCTCAGTGGTGAATAGCTTAAGGGTGAGCAGAGATGTTCTCACACGGGAAACACACCAGGCTGCTGAGAAGGGCGTTTTATACGCTCAGCTCAGGCAGCTGCAATTTTCCACTTGGCACTGTGGAAAACTAGGAGTTACTGCTAGTGCCAGCATCAGCTTAGGGGCTGGCTCAGGAAAGGGACTATACTTTACACAACCATTTGAACTCCCATTCCAATTTTTCTTATCCCATTAGATCCTTTTCAATCACCCATGGATGTTGTCACACGGTTAACGACACAAACTAATACATATAGTCATTCTTCTAAGTACTTGGTAGGATTATAGTGCAGTGGAAAAACAAGAGCTAACGGAAATGCTTGAGCAGGCGAAGGGGAGTTGGGCTTTTTGCCACTTTCTCACTATAGCTCCTCCGATGCCTCTCACTTCTGCTTTGCAATAACCCCTGCTACTCCCATCACGCAAATCTTGATCAGAGTCTGTCAGTCATGGTTTCAGTGTGCCAGATGTGATGTTATGTTATGCCAAATGCGGCCTGCACTGAGTGCTAGCGTGACTCGCTATCAAACAGTTTTATCCTGTAAGCCAAACAAAATCTAATTAAAAAAAAAAAAAAAGAGTCGGAATGATTTTAGACATGACTGTTTTGTATGTTGGTTGGGTCTGTTGACTTAGCTCCCTACACGTGTTAAAAAGCAGTATATTTACTCGCCTTTGTTTTTACACAAGTGAACAGTGAGTGGCCTCAAATAATATGTGTGGAAAATAGCTTGAAAAGAGGATTTTTTTTTTTTTTTTTTTTTTGGTAAAAGTGCATGGATTTTTGGGGTTGTCTGCAGCAATTTCACAGAAACAAGAGCAGATTAAAGGAGGTAATGACATGTTTGTAATTTCATTCCTAAGGCGCACGGTGTCCTTGCCTCTGTCTAGTTTTCAGCCTGGAGATAAATCAAGGGCTTCAATTTCCAAATCTGTCATAGAAGCTTCACAAATAAAAATGCTGACAAAAAATATCTACTTTTAAATGGCTACTTGCAAGCACTGACAACTAGCAGTCTATACATCTTTCACCTTACAGGGACGAGAAACAGTGTGTGTTGCCAGAAAAAATGAAGAGGAGAAAGGCAGTGCTCCTAAAGTTAAAGTAATCTAAAAGTATGACAACAATAAACCATTTATAGTCATGTTTTGAATGCTAGATGAAAATAGATTTCAGGTGGTGTATTAACAAAACCTCACAGCTGCCTGGCATGGGAAAAAAACGGACGTGGAGTTAGAATATGAAGTAGAGAGACCCTGTGGACAAGCAAAATACCTTCCCACCCTCAGCTGCCCTCGCAGCTGCTGTGGCTGCTCCACATGCGCTCCCCTGTGCCCGCGGAGAGAGCTTGTGCGTGACCGGGGAGGAGCGGGAAACAGGCACCATGAAGACCAGCGCAGATGATGGCTGGTTAATGCTGAATAATTTGCTGTATCTGTTAGCGGCAGGCTCTAGTTTTTGCAGGATATGAATTCCAGCGAAAAGGCAGAGCTAGCGCGGTCGATAGTAACAGGGAAACTAGGGCAGTTACGCGGCCGAAACCAGGGAGGCAGAGCTGAAACGGCAGCTGGGAGCGCTGCGGAGTCCCGGGACTCCCCGAGACCCTGGCCATGGCCCCAGGCAGTGTTCCCCCGCAGGGATTGGTGTCCGGAGCTTGTACCTTTAGTCTCCTTGGTCTGTGGGACTGAATTTTGAATGAAGGTTGTAGAGCCATATTGTGTTCTTGAATCCCCCCGCCATAGCCTAGTTGCCATTAGAGGCAGAATAGCGTGAGTCAGCCCCCCACCATGCCCAGGCTATTGGGTTTCATGAAAGATTTGACCTGTTTCAGCCCAAAGCCAGCGGATAACTCAACATGCAGACTGTGCCGTGCTCTGGGGCTCTGGTCTGCGTGCAAGATCTGAACTAATGTGGAAGAATAAATGCACCCACCCACCCGCTCTTCCCAAGAGAGCTCTTGCTCTTTATTCACTGCTAACGTGTGTACTTAAAGCCTTCCAGTCAGCTTGTCTCCTTAAGGCTTCTGCCTGGGAAATCCTGAAGAGACAGTTCCCAGATCCAGGGATGAACGGTACGTGCTCAAGGCAGTAGAAGTGCCCTAGATAAATTTATTGCATGCGCAAGCATGTCATCCTGATGGTGTATGACCCCTAGGATTTGCTGAGGTACATGCTGTGGGCAGGATCTGAGATGGCTGCAATCCCTGGTCCAGCGGAAACCGTGCTGATGTCCTACACAGCAGACAAATGGCCACAGTCTACCTGGATCTGATTTTTTTAAGGCAGAAAAAGAGAAATTGTCAAGGGAAACTTGTGTCTGTTGTTGCCCTACAGATGAGAAAGCACAGGGTATAAAAGTTAGAGGCCCATGTTGTCTAACTAAAATAACGATTATTTAAAATGCGTGAAAACTGCCTGTGGGACATAATCGCTTTCTAGAGCAGGGAACTAGCATTCTGCTGCCCTTCTATCAACAGGTTTATAAAGCCTGCTCAAGTGCGATTATCTTTGTCACTGCAGTCTTTGTCAGCTCGTTGGGTTCAAAACCAGCCTGGAGAAGGTGTGTGTTCTCATTTTCCTCTTTGCAACTTATGCTTCAAGGTCAAGTAAGCCCTGTGCACCTCACTAGTCTAATTTTGCTTTTAGTTTTATCACAACTGTAAAACGGTTAGGAAAAGTTTTTAGCTCAAGCAGAGGACTTGCCACCTCGGAGCCATTGAGAGACAGGGCTCAGTAAGTAGCTATCACTGAGTTTTTATTTCAGGGAAAGTTTTGGAAAAAAGGATACTTTAATCTGTAGATCTGGAAAGCAATCTGTGAATAAGGGCAAAAAGGGTTAGTATTTTTAGGACATATTATCTGTTCAAAGGGTTGTGCACAGTGCTAATGCACAGCCATTAACAAATCGATCTTTAGCCCCTGTGTGCAGTTAAGTAGGAAAGTTTTACGGGTGGGAAGACTGAGACAAAACATCTTGCTTAAGGCTGCCCGGTGACGGAGCTGGCTTCAGAAGTCGGCATCTCCTGTCTCCCTGTGTCGTTCCTCCAGACAGCACTGCTGAGCAGCAAAAAACCAAATCAGAGACACCTTTCTGGGAGGCTTAAAAAGAATGACCATGAAATAAATATAATAGTTAAAGCAAAAGGCAGTCCAAACAGTCCCACTGCATTTTGAGTGCTGGGGTCTGCAGAGCAAAGCTACTGATATTTTGGTAAAACTAACACCAAAGACATTAAGTTTTATTATCAATATCAGATCATTGCCAATCTCGGTAATCACTGGACTGTGTGTTTGATAAAAGAACGTTTGAGAACTGCTAGGCTGTTATTATATATAATTGCTCTTTACAATGACTGGATATCTCTAGCGAAAATGAATCAGCGATCTCCACTGTAGCAGAATCTATTAAATAATTGGAGAGCATGGCTATGATCTTTGATGTTGAAAGGAAGAAATTCAATAAGCAGTCTCATCAGGCTTTCTAACACAGCAGAAAGAAAGGGCTGCAGGCAGGAACATGCCGACACTACAGGTCAGTGAAGGTTTATGGATTTGTGTGCCTTAGAAAGGAGGCAGAACCTAGCTGTACAGGATTGTTGAACCATTAGATACCTCAGGGGGTGTCAGAATATTGTTGTGTAGCCTTCTAAAAATATAAATGGTAGGGCCAGACATCAAATGTTTCTCCTCTTCCCAGATTTTATGAGACTATCATGTGTCCTGAGGATATGTCAGAACTGTGCTTCAACTGTTTTGGTACTTGACACTGGCATGTTATCCTTAGAAGATTCATTTTCACATTTATTAACCCATTTCTACCTCACAGACTCACATCTTTCCATCAAAGAAGTGCCTGTTTGTCTTTGAATTAATAGCTTAGATGTATATAGTGGCCTTCATTACAAAAAAGCATTCGGCTCCCTCTGCTAGATGGAAGACAGCTGGCAGGTACTTAGTGCATTGCCCAGGGAGGAGAGCACTTGGCTGAAGAAAGCACAAAAAAAATCCTTATTCTTCTCTAACAAGAGGTACCTTGGGACCTTTAATGTGACCATGGGACTAGCTTTTACTGACTCCTCTGAAAAAACTGCACATAATATGCCTCGTGATGCACTCTTTATCTGGAAGACTGAAGAAGGAAAAGGGATCATGGGGCTTTGGGGATCAAATTATACCTCCCTAATGTTCATAGAAACATTTGTGCTGGCATTAGGCTGTAGAAAGAATATTTGGAGAAACAGTTGAGAAGATCGGGTTAGTGATTTCCTCTGTAAAGATGTATAGTAAAAAAAGAGTAAATCCCCCCAGCTGCAGCCTTAGTTATTGTGTCTGCAAAGTACTGGGGCAGTTGGTACATGATGCCGGGACAGTGTCAGAGTGGACTGCCCCGTAACTGTGCGGTGGCCAGTTCCTGTCTAACACCTGATTTATCTCACCTGCCTTGAGGAACATGTCATCCAAATTGAAGGAAACTGGTCAGGAGAAAACATGAGCACCCTGCCCGTGGTGACTTCTCAAAGTCTCTTGGGCAGAAAACCAACCTCCTTTGTGGTGCTGACCAGTGCTCAGGGTGAGTGGTGAAGCAGTGAGAAAGATGGTTGTTGCCAGGGTCTGTGTAAGAGGGTGGCATGCTGCAGAAGCTGGGGGGACCTTGGTCTCAATCCCAAATCCCCCTATACCTTGCACAGACTTGGGTGAAAGGAATAAAACGGGGTCACCCAGTGCCTTCAATAGACAGACGTCCAAATCCTTCCGAGCTGCAGGCTATTTGGGAAGCTACTGCCTGTTCTTTTGCTCCATATGGCTTTGAAAATCCTCTGGAGAGCGTTATGTGCTATCCAGATCTGTTATGCAGTTTGCAGTGTGTCTCAAGGAGTGCATCTCACTGTTGTTCCATGTCAGTCCATCTCACGTCTGTTATCTATTTGTTTCAAAAGTCATAAATACAGAGGTAATTTTAAATGTAAATTTTGCAGTTGTAAGGTTTTAATCCGTAACCTTATTGAAAGGGTTCTCACCTTTAGTGAGACACACCTACTGTGTAACATGATGATGTAAGCAGTTCAAGGGCCATATGAATATAAAATATCTTATTTTACTTTGTGTTAAACTGTGGGAGAAAAAGAGTCTAAAAGAGAGACAGATTTATAGTGTATACGTTAATGCTTTTTCAGAAGTCTTGAATGAAGTTGGATTGCTGTGAAACCATTTCTCTCATAAAACCTTTTCTTCCTTGTCCACCTTTTTCAAGCTTAAGCAAATTAAACAGCGTACTCATACACAGATCAAAGAGAATGTTAAACCATAACTTTCTTGACTTGTTTTCTCTTTTAGGATCAGTAACTTTTCATCTCAGATGTAGTGTCTTGATTAGCTTTTTTCTTATCTCTATTCTATGCTACAGTATTTCTATTAAAATTGCTTTGCAGATTCATAACTCTCCAACGCAATGAGGAGCTGAAGCCTCCATGTTGTGGAAATGAAGCTTTGCTTAGAGTACATGATTAAAAAGGGCAGCCAAGTACAGGAAAGCAAGCTAATCCCAAGGGCATATTGAGCTTCAAATATTGATCCATATTTTAGACACTTCTTAAAGCGTCTCTTTTAGGTCTTGGGTTCTGTAGGAAAATGATAACAAGTTCGTATTTTTTTGAACCAGCTTCCAAGATATCCCATTATTTTTGCAGTTGAGTTTTGCCAGTGCATGCTCAGCCACAACAGGGCAGATGAACTTTGTTAGAGCGTGGCTGTGGGTAGATGTGGGATTCAGAGCTTGCGATTCTTGAGGGTTGAGGCTTTAAATCCCTTCTCCTGTGAGGTATGAGCTGAACACAGGGCTGGAAATTGGGGTGTATAAGTTCTGCTTATCTGGCAATGGGCTGCTGGTGCATTGCACTGCCCAGCTGCTGTGAGGCAGCCGTTGTCGCTGCTATGCATGGCATTCTGACCGCTCCAAACAGCATGTCCCAAGTATAAGTCTTCTTTTCTGTTTTTCTCTTTTTTTTTCCCTAATTGCCTCTGCTCTGACATTTAATTGAAAGAAATGATGGCCTCTACTTTCTAATTTGTACTTAGGTGTGTATTTTTCCTTTGGTGTCAAACCATGGATTCTTTCTTCTGAATTCCAATTTATGAAAACTACAAACCAGATTTTGGTTCCCATTTTGCCTGTGCCACCTCAGTGTCATGCAATGCTCATAGTCCTCTGGCCTGGGGTCTTCCCAGGGTGAGAGACCAACTCCCAGCAGCATTGATGTGAGGGTTTCAGTCCCCCTTCCCCACAAGTCCCTGCAGAAGACACTTGGTTAAGGGCAGGGCAAAGGAAAAGGAGCCTCACTTGTGCTCCACAGAGCTCTGCAATTCTTCCACCAGGATGCATTAGGAGCCACATGGCTGTTGGCACTTACAACACGCTATGTTGTAATGATGAGAACACCACAGTGTGATTAAAAGCTGCCTTTGCTTGCTCCTGTGCCTCAGCTGAATGTGGCTATTTTGCTACAAAAGCAGACCAAGGCCCTTGTGATACCCTGGTTTATGGAGACAATAAGTAAGTGTAAAATGACTTTTCCATCCTTGAAATAGAAAATCACTAAGCAAAAATTATTTGAATAGTTTCTTAGAGGTACCTTCTCTAAAAACCTATGCTTTCTCTATTTCAGATATGCTTTTTATCTCATCAGCACTTCAGTGCAAAGACCATCAAGGTTTTAAATTGCCTCATTTTTATGTTTGTGAAGATTTTCTATATTTAAAAAAATTGTCAATTAGAAAGCTTACTGGTGTATACTGATACTTCAAAAACAGTAGAGAAAGATATATGTTTCAGATAGTCAGGACTCCTGGGGGTGAGTTGGGTTTAATATTTTGACAGGGAGAAGTTCCATTAACTTCATATAATTAGTACCAAAGAAAGTTTTTTATTTATTAAAAAAAATTAACATTTTATTGCATTAAACACAAAGATTGAATTTTGTCTTTTTTTGTCTGAAGACATTAATATTACATTTAGAGTCTTGAATGTATGGTCTTTGCCATACTCTGCTGTTGTAAAGTTAATATGCACCCCCCATTTATCACAGAACATCTTGTTTTCCACAGTCTCAGTTCACTTGCCGTGCTTAGATCCTTTGCTGCTGGGACTTTCTGATTATCATTTTTACTTTTCAGTTTATTGTATAATTTTAAGGACATTATCATATATGTGAGGTTCATAATTAAGTCACTGGATTGTTTTTAATGTTAGCTTGCAAAAATGGAAGCAAATTAAAGCAGATTCACAACTCTGTCAAGAAAGCTTTCTGAAAATGAACAACACAAGCTGACCTTGATTTGCTTTCCAAATGCCGTACGTAATGCCATGTAATCAGCACCGTGCCAGTGATGTAGTCCACCGGAGTGGAAAACATGGAGCTGGAGTATTATGTGCTCAGCTGATTCCTAGTTCGTGGGTAGAGGAACCTCAGCTGTTCTTCTAGCTGCCATAAAGTGGTCCCATAACTCCTGCAAATTAGCCAGTCAGGGTGGGAAGTGCTTGGCCCTTTGAATGATTCAAGATAAAGCAAAGCCGAGAGGCAACTTTAAGCCCCATGCAATTTAGAATCTGATTTTAGAAGAATATGATACACAGGATAAGAGTAAAATTGTAAGATAGTGTGTGATACTGACAGCATTTACAGCACTACTGTCAATCTTAGTGAAATGTAGGTTATATGGAGGGATTTGAAGGAAGAGAATGAGAGTGCTTTGCTGACAAGAGAAGGGTTTTTTTTTTCAAGTATGAGAACTTTACTTTGAAGGGGATAGCAAGTTTAGAGAAGGAATAGACAAAAAAAAGGAAGATGTATGAGCCGTGGTATGCTGATGTTAATATCTGTAATGTTTAAGAAATAATGAGCCTAATGACATATGTGAAAATTCTTTTGAAAAGTATTGCAGGGAAACCTAACAATGTAATTTTCATGGTTAGCGGTTTCTAAACCCTACTCTCTGCCCCAGAGTTTCCTTTAATTGGTTACAGAATTAGCTATTGCCCTGAATGTATTTGGAGTTTAAACAATATTTGCTCATTATTTTCTCCATTTAAAAATGAAAGGAATAAGGAAAAAAGTAAAAGCATTTTGGAAATAATTTTAGATTTGTATTTTTAAACTAGTTAAACACAGGACTGCATAAAAGTGGCACGCTCTTACTCATCCACTTCATCGAATTACCATATTTACTTGTTTTACAGATTAAACTTAAATTCTCTCCAGGATGGGCCTGGAATTTAAGTAACAAGATAGAGAGAAAACTACATTTTTACCATATTCTTGTATCAAAACACTGAGCAGTTCTTTACTTGCTGCTTTATTTAAAAAGTCTCTTCCTCAGCTCGCTTACTTGTGTTTACAGTGAACCTCAGCCATGTTACCAGCAACGATGGAGAAAATAGAAGTAACGTAAGTGAGCCAGAAATATTTCTAACCTGGTTAAGTTGCATGGGGAACCCTTATGAGAGGAGGGTGGAGTTCTGGAAAGCCAGCTTTACAAGTTGCAGTCAGTCCTAGGCGACTGAATAGACACTTTCTCTCATTACATCTTTGTACTACGTAATGCCTAGACCTCTCTCCATTTGTTCAGGGAAAAACTTCTTGTTGTTGCTGCTTTGTCTCCTCCAGCCCAAGTTTTATGCATTTGGGTACTGACTCATGCTATAAAAACTTAATGAAATGGTTTCAGTTGGTAAGCATACCCGAAAGCCAAGAGTGAGTTAACAGGGAGCAACAGACACTTGTAAACTGCAAGAGTTTAGGGCTTGGTGTCTAGTTGAGGATTTTTGTCTGTGCATGAGAGCTCTCTCTGTAAACCCACTCAGCTCTTTCTGGTAGACTGGCACAATGAAAAGCGAGGCCAAAGCTTTGCTGCTCAAGTTAAATATGTGCTGCTGTTCTGTGCTCATAAGACAAGCATTATATGTTAATGACATAACAGCCAGAACAATTTTCAGTTGTTCAGCTGTTCCTGATCGGGGTTAGAGGACTGCAGAGCGAGCCCAGGCAGCACTAAACCTCCAAGGAATACAAATAACTTAATCAAGGCTGTTTCCTGCCTGCTGAGTGTTGTGGCTAGTGTGGAACAAAGGGCTGGCACGAAAGCCCTGGATTCCTCCCAGACAGTGGCTCCATCAGGGAAAAATGGGATGCAAATGCGGGACAATGAGAGCATCCTGTTAATTTTGCAGGGATACAAAAGTTTATCTCCTAAAAGAACTATCAAGCCATAAAGTGTGAGCGCAGCTTGTTTTGAAGACCCAAATTTCATAGAGTTGAAAGCAATCGACATTTTGTAGCTTTCTCACGGTGATTGCTGTTAATGTGGCTTACCGATTACTCTGATCTGATAGCTACCTGGTACTCAGTGCTTGAATCCACCTGTGCACAGGCATGTGCATACTAAGTTTTTACTCAGTCTTCAGCTGTTGTCCTTTACTAATTCTCTTTGTGATTTGATAGTCCTTTACTAATTCTCTTTGTGATTTGATACTGAAAAGATCAGTCTACTTTCATTCATTTCTATGTTTTGGAAGAGTCTCTATTTTTGAGCCTAGACATTTTAGATGTTGGTGAAAATTCTCTGTGAAGGAATAAGCTTGAAGAGCAGTCAGAAGTTTTTAAGCAGGCATGTTCTCTTGCATTCTAGATCAAGAGAGATGTAACAACAGAGCAAAGAAAGAAAAAATTAATTTTATGTGTAAAACTTCCCAGTTTTTCTGACCATAGAAAAGAGAATAGATTGATTCATGTAGATCAACATTTTTGTAATACATCCATGGTGATCTAACTACTTGAACAAACACTTTGGAAACTTTATGGAAACCTACAGAAATTTTTTTTATTAGCTAATATTTTGTTATTTTTAATTTACATGCTTCGAATTGGGTTGATGTTCTTTCCTAGTCCTAAGTGGCTGTTGAGATACTTCATCTCTATTTTGCTCCTGAATGCAAAGGATAGTCCACTCAGACCTTGAAACTAGAAAAACATTGGCTTTAAGAATTTATTTTTGTTCAAATTACTTCAGTTGCTCCTTTGAATCAAGATTATATAATACCTTCCTGCATCTGGCCTTTCTGATCTAAAATCTGTAAATTTTCCCCTTTCCTTTATCTTCTTTTGCCTCAAATTCATTTCGTTCTTCTGAGACTAAGTTCTCCTCTTGGCAATACTGACTAAGCTTGCAGTTTCCTCCTAATAAATTGGCCTAGCTGCTTAATTAAAGTTCACTTTCTCTGCAAGGGGTGCTATCTCCCAGTAATGACTTGAGTTTCCTTTCTTTTTTTTTTCTCTTCATGAAGAAACTGAGGGTTAAATCAAACAAGTAACTGATATACCTGAAAATTAAGCATATTCTCCTCTCCTCAGCTCTGAATTTACAGAGCCCTGTGGTGGGTGCCCAGATGGAAGAAGGCAACCCTGCCCATTCACCTAGGTAGGAGGCACAGAGCCAGCTGTGCATCTTAGAGCCACTTGAAAATTGGCATGCTGGATGTGCAGCTGCCTTTTACTAGCAAATGGAAGCCTCAGAAGACATGGTCAGCCTTTGTCCCAGCCCTTCTGTGCATGCAGCTCCCACACACCTGAGGGAGCAAGTGTGATGATTTGTATGCAAACCACCTAGTCCCACTTCCTAAAGCCTTTGGTTTACAGCTCTTGACTAAGACAGCTCTTTAATAGGCATCTACTGCAAGAGGCATGAAGGAAGTGGATGGTATCACTTCCTACTATCTAGTTAACTTAGTACTTATTGTCATTGTCTGAGGGAATGAAAATGGATACCTACCCTTTACCTGAATGTTGCTTTAATAGCAACTCTTCCTTTCAATATTCCTTTCCACACATCTCCAAAATCCATTGCAACAGGAAAAAGCAGCCTGTCAGTCTGTGTGAAAGTTTTTCCTGGAAGTGGAAAGACCTAGGTTCCTGGTCAGCAGCTGTTTGCCATTTGATGTGTATTATGTGACATATAGAAATCTTTAGAGAAAATATTTAGACACACAAATTACCCATTGTCTCCTTCTCCCTCCACTATAGAGTACAGAAGGGCTTACATATGCATGCATATAAGCTCATCCCTTAGGAGCATTACAGGACAGAGTACTGTTTATTTGTAATTTTTTGTTCCTTGACTCCAAGTATTGTGTTCCAACTGGTGTCTCAGGTTCAGCAAACTCCTAGCCATGAGCCTAGTGATTAGGACACTTTTTTAGGGAAGCAGCAGGATTTTTTGGGTTTGTTTAGTTTTTTGAGAGGAAGGTGAAGAAGCATTTAACTTGTGTTTTAGCCACTAGTCTAGTGCATCTCTCTCCCTCCCCCCCTCTTCTTTTTCTAGTAAAGAAAATGGAGAGGACTGCTTTTTTTATTTTAAGGGCTTCTTACCAACATAGACAAAACTGAGTATTGCCCATTCCAAAAAAAGGAAGATGGTTGTTGCCTCATGTTTTCATGTTCTAGCCCTTCTCTTTGCCCCTTAACTGCCACTGACCTCCTGGCATTGAGCAGGAACTTGCAGACTTTGCTTTTTCCAATCAAACGTGTGTCCTTGCATGAAGTGTCTTCAGTCCAGGCTGGTGTCTGGCAGTTAGTTAGGACACTTTCTTGAGACTGAATCACTCCCTCGCTTTTTTCACAATGACCCATACTCATGGTTCTCTCCAGTCTGACCAGCATATGCAGGGCTTATTTTCTATACACCAGTAGCAGGCGGATCCTGGGTGATCTGCCTTTGCCCCAGGTGGTGACAAGATGGACCTGCAAAACCACAGCAGAGAATGGAGGGAGAGTTTTCTATCTGCAGAGGGAAAAGGGGTAGATGCAGTCTGGGCATATGGGACTGTGGCTGCTTATTTCAGAGCAGAGGAGCTTGCTCAGCAGCTTGGCAAGGGACATCCTCTGAAGGAGTTCTTGCTTTATCCATATGTTTATTCCTGTGCAAAATTAGAGCTTAGGCAGCTTAAAAACCATGAGCTTTATGTAATATAGAGGCCTGCATGTTTAGGCGATTTCTGAGGGTTGAATTTCAGGGCTGCAATTTGAAATCTTTAAGGAAGACTTTTTCTTTTCATTTGACTTACAAGGGTTTTCTCTCTCCCAGTAATTACTTTATATACGTGTTTATATTTCATGATTTGAATGATATATCTGGCCACACAAACGATTTTTTTCTGCTGATAAAGACTGTTCCTCTACATAACACATCTTTTTTCAGTTCTTGAGGTTTCATACATTCATGACATTTTGAGGACAGCATTTTAAGTGCTGATTGTAAAAAACCAGACCTATAGTAAAACAGATGAGAAATCTTAATAAAAAGTAGTCCCTTTTTAACTTTTTGAAGTTTAGCTAGTTTTATTTTAGAGGAATGAAACGAAGAGCAGGGATTTATTGACTAAACATACTGTTAAGCTCCTACAGCTTAAGAGTATATGTGATGTTTTCTGTGTTGACCAATTTCTTCTGGCAGCTCTAATTCCCAAGTTGTGAGGTATTTTGGCTTTACCCTTTGGAGAAAAAGCTAGGGCATAAAGGCTTACTTCTTGTATACGGTCAGTAAATATCAATTAAAATTATTCTTGAAGATTTTTGACATTTGTTGTACACCCTTGACAACCAGATTGACATGAAAGACTATAATAGCTCCTGAGCAACTCTTAAATTCCATTGCATCAATGATCTGTGAACTAAACAGAAGTTGACTGATAGACCGTAGCTTACTTTGAAGAAGCCATCATGGGCCATTGGGTCAAAAATGCCCTTTTAAGAAGGGGCCTGAGTATAAATTCACAACACCTTGAAAGGAAAATTAAATAGCCTCAGGGCTATTTGGATTCTATATCAAAACTTCAAATGCTTTTCAGAGTGTAACCCTTAGAGATGGAGCTCAGGCTTAATATGTGTTGGTAAAGCACTGAGCATATCTACAGGTGAGTAATCATCATCCACCCTGATGGCATGAGTGTACATGCTACATCTACAGCTCTGAATAATAGGGGCTAGTCCCTTATCCTAAAGCGATATGGTATCCACTAGTTCATGTCTGGATTGCATGAGCAGATTGGCCAAATCTGCACCTTAAGTGGTCCTTGAACCTGGGATTCCTCTGGGTCCCCAAGACTGCTTTATTTGTATGAAATAATTTGTATGTTTTTCTGTTGGAAATGTCTCATGAGATATTGTAGCAGCCTAGAGGAGTGGTTTTCCTTTGTCATGAACCTTCCGGGTTAGTAATACTTAACTGTGTGGAGAAAAGAATCCAGATCCTGTGAAGTCTCATCTATATCACCTCTGGAGTGAGCTACATCTCTAGATGGATTTGGGCACTGTGATGGGGAGGTGTAGTTGAAATAGTCAAAACATCTAGGAAACACTGGTCTGGATGATCAGGGTCCAGTGCTTAAACTTGTTTCCTGGTCCTTTTTTAGTGAATGATGGAGCCACATGTACATGTCTCTCAGTGCCACCCCTCCTGTCTGAACAGTAGCAGTAATAAACTTCTCTTCAGAAGTTTGCAATGTCACAGAATTTTTGTTTGTTTGTTTTCTCTAAATTAGTGAGTGTCTGCTGTCATATTCTCTCCACACCTGGCCTCTTGCATTTTGAGCCAGCTAATAAAATCCTCATTCAGGGCTCTCTTGGGAAGGTGTAGGAAGGAAACAGCTGGCTGTGACAGATAGTGGGTTTTGTGCTTCTGAAAGGTGCTAAGCATTACAGAGGTACAAGGCTTGTATGAAAAAAAAAGTCACAAAATTTTTGCTAAATGCAGATGGCAAAAATAATTTTGCTTTTGGGTGTTGCAGTGGTCCTTTAGATATATAAAACAAGCCAGTAGTGGGCCTCTTGGAAAACCGGCAGCAGGGCTCTGTGGCAATCACTGTCGTAACACCAGAAACCTCATGCCAGCGCAGCAGTTGCATACCTAAAGGCGTAGTATAGTGTATTTGTGCATCAGATTCTTCCCTGCTCCAACAAAATTAGGGAGTTTCTCTTTCTGCCTTGTTACCTGTCACTTTTGTCTGTCCTGGGATCAGCTGAGTGGACGAGTGTGTATGTGAGGTCAGTGAAAATGTTCCTACTGACCTGCTGCAGGTGCAATTTAAATTACTTCAGTTGTCTTCGATTCAGATGCTTGACTAAGGCTTTGTTTCCCTCTGTTACTTGTGGTTTGTACTGGCTATAGAGAATGCACTTTCCATACTTAACTGTTCTTCTGAAAAGGAAATTCTTGTTCAAGGATGGAAGAAGAATTGTCCAAAAGTTCATAGTTAGTTATTCCCAAGTAAATTGCTGTGAATTAGTAGAAAAAAAAAGTTGGTAAGATTAATAGTCTTAATTACCCATTCTAATTAATAACCATGGGGAAGTTTTCCCTAGCTACTTCCACAAACTGTGTTTTCAAAGTACAGAAGATGGCTCCATAATGCTAATTGGTTATGAGTTTATGCATCTACAGTTTCTCATCTTTGGACCTATTATGAGGTTACATCTGTGTGTTGATGAAAAGTAGAGTAAGCACTTCCTTTTTTTTAGTAGATCCACATAAAGCTGATGAATGGAGAGTGATTTGCTTATGAAAAATATCCTGAAGTATGACAACTGCCAAGCAAAACTTTCTCTTCTCAAGTCCTATGGAGAAATCTGAGGAGCAATGAATACATGCTTTTGTTTATGACAATGTGTTAAAAAAGGAAGCTGCTGAATACAGAGAACAATTTTCTTCTGCAGATATACAGAGAAAGCTGACAAATGCCAAATGGATTTTTCTGTAGTAATGAGATGAGGAGAAAGCTAACAGCTACAGCATAGATGGTTTGCCCTATGCTTATGAAAATTTATAGAGGAGAAACTAATTGTTCACTTGTGGAAACTCAGTCAAATGGGCCAAAGATATTTGCATGAATATGAATACTCTTGAGTATGTGGTGTTAGTATATGTTGCTTGGTTAGTCTAAGTATCTTGCCTAGCTGATCATTTGCCAAAAGAAGGGATGCAACTGTTTTTGCTCTTGCTTATGCAGAGATATTCTATTAGCACCTTGCAAAAAAAGCCATTTTATTAGCAGATACTACTTGCTGCTTGGCTGAGTTAGAGCAGTATGAAAGCACAATAATGTTAGGGTTCCAAACTGAATTACAGCAAACCAGCTGATGTGTATTGGATTTATGCAGCTTTGTTTAACTGGTACTGTTAAGAGAGTTTGGCGGGGGAAGGGGGATAGAAAAAGATTTCCCAGAAATGATTAGAACTCTTCATCGCTGTGGGTTTGACGCTGAAAAATTCTGCGTGAGTCTCTGGTATTAAAGGCACTTCAGTCTATAGCAGAGATGTGTCGGACGAGCAACAAGGATTGCTGAAGATGAAAGGGCACAACAGGAAGCTGAGTCCTGGCTGTCATGTCCCTTCCTTGCCTTCATCCCTTGGAGCAGACTAGATTTGCCTTCGCTGGTCCACGGTAGACCTGTGACTTCAGGGAAGGCATTAAGTGACTTCAGAGTTGAGACTTATCCCTTTCTCGTTAACATTTATTTCTTAATTCTGGGCTTTCTGCTAGAAGACTCTTATCTTTTGGTTGCTCACAACTTATTTGGGCCTATGAGGTATGGTATTGTTTTTATTTGCTCACTCTTTACTTTGTGTTTTGGGCAGAGGCTAGGGTGGGAGGCAGGTGCCTGGTGCTAGCTCTTGCCTGGTTGCAGTGCCTTCTGCTGCCAGGATGGTTTTTGGAGCAAGGATGGGAGGCCATTTCACCCCAATGAGCAGCAGAGCTGCCTGGAGGGAGGTGGACAGAGTAAGAGGTGGCCAGAGAGAGGAAGCAGAATAAGGCAAGGAGATTGCTGAGGGGAGCATAAGAACAGCTGTGCTAACAGCCCAGCCTCTTGCTGGCAGGTCTGTTCCTGACTTCTCCCGCACACTGCATCCTCTTAGGCTGGGTACAAGTTGGAGCTGTTAGGGCTAGCGTTTGCTCTGATAAAACACCGTGTTTGTTAACACTTGCTTTTAAGAGGCATTCATACCTCAAAGCTCTGGTTAACTGAGGGTAGCAGCACAGAAGCATTTAAGCTCTTTCCGACATAGAAAAGATTTTTTTTTTTTTTTAATCTCTTGATACATTTGCAATACTCGATTAATTTTTGTTTCAGTTAAAGCAAATGGAGAGCACATGGATTCCTCCATAGTTCAGCAACACCTTCCAGGCCCTTTTCCAAATTATTCCAGCCATGCACAGGACTTCAGGAGAGAAAAGGAGAGGGGAAAATGCCATAAAATTCTCTTCTAAAAGCAAAGGCGAATCTTGTCTTCCCATGGGAGCTCTGCTTTACTAACTCAGGATGATCCTGTTCCAGAGCAAAGGATGTCCACCACCTACTTTCACCCAAGGCTTCTATCCTTTTTATTTCAGATAGTTAATCATGCTGTGCAGCCAGGAAAGGGATGTGTCTTCTGTTGTGGCTCAGCTCTCTGATGATACAGCAGTGTCTACCATTCAGATGTAAAATCTGCAAGAACAATGGCTATAATAGTGTTTGATCACAATTCAGTCATCAAATATGGATTGTATAACTAACACAAGTAGATCACAGCTCTGCTTTTCAGACCGAGACTCAGCTGCTCTTAAATGTGCATTGGTTTGACATATGTATCTGCGTTTCTTTTTTGTCTTGCTAAAAATGAGATCATTTATATAAAGCAAAGCTCATGCCTCCCTCTGCCATCATAATGCAGCTTTTCATATGTATTCCGGGAAGGTCATACATTGTGACTGTAGTCTTCTCCCGTCACCAGTCTGCCCTCCTAGTTACACGCTTTGGCTACACTGTAGGATAATGCATGAAGAGGGCTTGTAATCACAGCCAGCTTCCTCTGAAGCCCTGAGTTAGGGAGGTGAGAGGTCTGTGTCCTTCACTGGGAGAGGAAGGTGTCTGGGGATGGTGATGGCCTGGTGTCATTGCACTGCCCAGACCCTGTAGAGCAGCCCCTGCTATAGTCTTTGGAGGCCCCAAGACCATGTTTCCTATGTACAAGAGGTATAGTTCGAATGGACATTTCTCCTAGCACACTCTGGACTGTACTTTTAGCCTCTTCTGTCCTACTACCTTCCTGCTGCAGCATGACAGTCCTGAGTTAACATCTAAGAATGTATACTAGGGTGACCTCTTTTAAGAAGAAAATCAGCATGCAGCTTCCCATCATGCAAAATCATGTGCCACCTAACAGTCCACAGGGGCATCATCCTTCTCTAAAAGCACCCACTTCATGTCTTGGTTCCCTTTTGTATGTGCTGAAAAGGACATTTCTGTGCAGAGTTCTTATGCATAATTCAATTACCAATTTTGGTTTAGAAGCTGCCTTAAAATCTGAAGGCAAGAGAGTTTCTTTTGCTTTGCTCTACCTGTGAAGAGAATTTGACTTTCTTCTAGAAGAAACTGCATCCCCTGGATTGGGGTCACTCCTACCTTATTATTCTCCCATCCATGCCTGTGCAAAAACACGTAAAGAGAACTGCATTAGGAGAAGCCTGTAATCCAAGTCCCATCACAGAAATCCTCAGCAAGTCAATCTTATTCTAGGCAGCTCCTGGTATTTGACCATTTATTTCCTTTATTCTTCCTCTTGAAATAACACATAATGGATGCACCTGTCCAGTCATGCAGAGAAAATGAGGGCACTGCATGTAAGTTAAGTAATGACTTTCTAGCCCTAAATGTTTCCCCCAGCACTTTGGTCCCCAGCATGCCGCGGTACATATTTTTTGTCTCTCTCTTTTGAAGCAAGACTCAATTTAATTCTCTCCGAAGTGTCAACTGCTGTGATTGCTTTATTACACAGTCTTATGCCACTCATAGCTTATCAGATTCTAAATTACCATATAAATCTACATAGTTAGACAATATAAGAAACATCATTTTAAATTTATCTAATCTCACTTTCAAAGTTAGATAAGAAACAATCAACACTTTAGAATGAAAGTGATACCCCCTAAGCTAGAAAATGGGAACCTAACAAAATTATCTACACTAATCATCATTAACTATAATACTTGCAAAACAAAAAACACTGGTGTAATTAATTGTAACACCTAGGGGGTGAAAAGAACCAGACAATACAAAAAATTCTCAGATTACACATTATTTGCTAATTCTACAACATGATAATATGAGGGTTTGCTAATTATATATGCTAATATTGCTTAAGTTTTAGCAGAATAATTGTAGTGTACTGCATGTATTATAATGTGGTAGGCATGGCATAACCTCTGTGAATTTGAACTCCCTGAGTGGAGAAGACAAAAATTAAGCTAGCAACAGTGCTTGGCTCAGATTCTGTATGCAATTGTCTTGTGGTCAGTGAAAAGAAAGTCTGCTGCAAGTACAGACCTGGGAGTAATGCTTTATTAATATATGGGAGGAAGATAGTTCGGAAGAAACTTTTGCCTGCCTTGGGAGGGGAGCTTTGGCAGGAGTTGAAGGTGGGAATACCGTACCAAAGAAAGAGATCAGGAAGACTTGTTTTGAATTTTATTAGCAAAGCAATAAAAGAAAGCAAGCTCTCAAAAGTCCCATTACTGAGAAAATATGCAGTCCAATTCCTTAGGCAAGAAAGGAAAACAGAGATAAACAGGCCTGAGGCAAGAGTGGCCAAGATGTCACGCAGCAAACATGACTTGGGCTGTGTAGACCTGGGTCTTAGAAGTTGAGTCTCAAGATTAGGAGGCACACTGACCAAAGACGTGGTTGCCTAGTGAAAGCTTGATCTCCTGTCATCTGAGCAGCACATTTCACAGGTGGAGCTTCTGCGGCAGCCACTGCCTGATGGCATTGGCATTCTGTTGCCTTACGCACTTGCTCGTAGCTGCGGTGCTCAGGGAGTGGTTTTAGCTGCTTTTCTATTAACTCTTGTTCTGAACACACAGCGAGGAGATTGCAGTGCTTCCTCAACTGGTTTCCTGCTTTTGCTTGGGATGATTCTGACTGTTAAATATTCAGTGTGTGTCCTGGACTGCAGGCCTACCTTCTGTTAAAAGGACCATTTGATTATGTCAATAAGAATTGACATGAGTAATTGAAGTTTAAAATAATGTGACTTGGTCCAATACATACAAAATGAAATATAAGTAGAACAAAAGGAATGGAGCTTCTGAGGAGAGCTGGTAGTGCTGCCCAACAAGTGGGTGGGCGGCTTTGAGCTAGAAAAGCCTGTCTTCACCTGCATATAACTTCTGACTTTAGGAGAAGAGAGTTAAGAAGTCCCTCAGTAAGTTTGCAGATGACACCAAGTTGGGTGGGAGTATTGATCTGCTGGAGGGTAGGAGGGCTCTGCAGAGGGATCTGGACAGGCTGGATCAATGGACTGAGATCAGCTGCATGAGGTTTAATAAGGCCAAGTGCGGGGTCCTGCACTTCATCCACAACAACCCCATGCAAGACTACAGGCTTGGGGAGGAGTGGCTGGAGAGCTGCCCAGTGGAAAAGGACCTGGGGGTGCTGGTTGACAGCCGGCTGTGTGCCCAAGTGGCCAAGAAGGCCAACAGCATCCTGGCCTGTATCAGAAATGGTGTGGCCAGCAGGAGTAGGGCAGTGATCATGCCCCCGTACTCGGCACTGGTGAGGCCGCCCCTTGAATCCTGCGTTCAGTTTTGGGCCCCTTCCTACAAGAAGGATGCTGAGATACTTGAGCATGTCCAGAGAAGGGCAACGAAGCTGGTGAGGGGTCTGGAGCACAAGTCTTATGAGGAGCGGCTGAGGGAACTGGGGTTGTTCAGTCTGGAGAAGAGGAGGCTGAGGGGAGACCTCATCGCTCTCTACAACTACCTGAAAGGGGGTTGTGGCAACGTGGGTGTTGGTCTCTTCTCCCAAGTAACTAGTGATAGGACGAGAGGAAATGGCCTCAAGTTGCGCCAGGGGAGGTTTAGATTGGATATTAGGAAAAATTTCTTCACCGAGAGGGTGGTCAAGCATTGGAACAGGCTGCCCAGGGAGGTGGTGGAGTCGCCATCTCTGGAAGTGTTCAAAAAACGTGTGGATGTGGCGCTTCAGGACATGGTTTAGGGGACATGGTGGTGCTGGATTAATGGTTGGACTTGATGATCTTGAAGGTCCTTTCCAACCTTAGTAATTCTGTGATTCTGAGTCATACTGAGGGTTTCTAGGACCTGCATCTGCTTTAGAGTGATTAATGTGTGGGTGTGTGCCTGCATTTAAAAATTTCAGATTATATATGTTATTCCTAAAAGGAAAACCGCAGGATTTTCCTGTGGGTAGGCTAAATAGGAGCACTTCCCTGAGGACCCACAGAGCCTCTATGATAAGGGGAAGAAACCTGCTCATTTACTCAGGGGAAATACTCAAATTCTGTGGCTGATCTTTCCAGGAAAGATCAGCTTGTGGTCAGATAGCTGCCTGCCAAGCCCTGGGAGCTGACGTTGCAGGAGGCAGCAGGTGGGCCGACGGCTGCCGGTGGACGGCTGCCCTCGCTGAGCTGGGTAGCTGGTGCGCGGAGGCTCCAGCCTCGGAGCGGAGGGCCCTGGCATGTCTTCTGGCGGGCCCTGGGTGGTGGCAGGGAGAGTCTCCCTGCACAGGAGGGGAGCTGGAAACAGGAATGTCAGGATCTTGAGGGATTGCTTCAGGCGCGGGTGACTAGAGAGGCTGCGCTGGGCCGGAGCACCTTGCTCTTCCCCTTCTTCTCCCACCTCTGCCTCTGGTAGCCGCACCACCATGCGGCAACCCGCTCCCGCCACGCCACGCGGGGTGGGAAGCACCACACCAGCAGTGCCCAGAGAGGGGAGGGAGGGAAGGGGACGGCCGGACAGGAGCCAGAAGCCCTCCGCTTTCCTCTGCCGGCGCCTGCGAAGCCCTTGGGCACGCCTCGCTCCTCGCCCCGCCGGCCGCTCGCGGGGATCCCCGCCGCCCACAGCCTGTGCCCGGCCTTGGTCTGGTGCAGTCTCTGCTTGAGAAAATGGCATTACCAAACAGTTCTGAAAAAAAGTACTCGTAAGGGTGACAGTGTCAAACCTCCAAAGATAATTAGGAAAAACCCCGTCTTTTTCTGATCGTTGCAGTGTGAGACCAACGATCTCACGACTCTAAACTCACTTGGCTCTATTGCTTTATTGGAGCTGTGCTGGTTTATCTGATCAGATGAACTCATTCAAATGTCGATAGTGTCCAAGACTGAAATCACTGGGCTTGTAAACAATGGGAAAACACAGCAACTTACAGTGGGGAACACTTAAAAATTATTTTCAATTGCAAGAACTGAGAACCTCTGCTTTGCGTTTTGGCCTTTTTAAATTTTTTTCTTTTTGTTCATGGTTTCCTAGCATTCCTAAGTCAAGATCTGTTCTCTTTTCATGTTAAGATGCATTTCATAAAGACAAACATAGACATCTTAAAATCTTAGGGCTGAGTTCTAAGAAGTCTTATACTTCTTAGTATACTTATACAAAATAAGGAGAGCCTGTAATTTTTTTCCTTATTTTTTTCTTTCTCCCCCTCCCCCCGATAGTGGAAATTCTGCATTTAATTTGCTGTTTTACAAAAATAATTCTGTCTGACTCCATTTTTTCATTCAAGATTAGGCACTGTGTTTGAAAATGCAAACCTACTACAAAGTGAACAGGAAGGTGGGCACTTTTTACTTTGATGCTAGTTCTGCTTTTTGGAAAATTTACAAACACAAACTCAATCTGTCTAGCATGCAAAACTCAGTGCAATATAGGTATAAATTTGTATAAAATTTCTACTGAAACCTAGTAGAGCTTATGAACTGTAAACTGGTCATCCCAGTCTCTTGTCTCTAAATATCAAAGTTGATAAACAGTTTCAGATGAAAAGTAAGAGACAGGTATACACTGTGTAATAGAGATGATAAGTTGTAAAAGTGATGGTGTCAACAGAATAAAGTAGGATAAAATCCTCTTTTCAAATAAGTATCTGGCATGCCTACCATTTGGTAGCTGATAAATGTTGCATTCACATTTTTTTTTGCTATCTTTCTGGTTGTCATGTGTCATCAGATTTCTTTTTGTTATTTTTTTTTTTACTTGTCCCCCTTTCTGACTAGTTCAGATGACCAGCCTCAGAATTTGAGAGGAAGAAAACCTAGGAAATATATTGCTCTAGTTGCTTCTAGTATTTATTATGACAGATTTTCTTTCTGATATTCTTTTTCCTTCTGATACCTTATCAGATTACTGCAACTTATTTTTAGGCTGGGAAATTGGATGAAAAGTTGAAGCTGGTGTATGAAGTAGGCCTGCGTTATTGATAGTAGATGGAAGAGGCAGTTGCTATGCTGTAAATAATGTAAGTTGCCTCCACTGCAAAGCCACTTTCTAGCCTTTCTGTCCCCAGCCTGTACTGTTGCCTGGAGTTATTCTGTCCCAGGTGCAGAAGTTTCCTCTTGTCCTTGTTGAACCCCCTGCGTTTTCCTGTTGGCCCTTTCTCCCACCTCAGGCAGGCAGTAGCCCTCCACTTTGCTGCCTCCTGGTGCCATCCACAAACTGCTTGAGGGGTCGGTCCCCCACGTCATCCAGCTCACACATGATGATGTTTAACACTACCAGCTCCACTAAAACACCAGCCAGTCTAGCCACCTCGCAGACCACCCATTCAGTCCCAGTCACTGTAACTTATCTGCCAGGTGACGTTGGTGAAAGTCTTTAGAAACGGAAAGTAAATGACATTCTCTGCTGTCCCCCGGTTCACAGAGCCAGTCATTTCATCATAGTAGGTAATCACGCTGCTCAAGTGCAATTTTGTAAATCTGTGCTGACTGCTCCAAATCACTTTCCTGTCCTTCACATGCATAGAAGTGTCTTTCATGAGGACTTTCCGAATAAATAATTTCCCAGGGACTTAAGTATGCCATAGTGTTTCATAGTTCCCTGGATCCTAGTCCTGCTGTTCTGATTTTTTAAATTTTTTAAAATTTTTTTGAAGTTGACAGTAACATTTGCCTTTTTCTAGTCATTGGGGACCATGAAAGTCAACGCAGCCTTTTGAAGATGATAAAGAGTGGCCTTACGGTGATATTGGCCGGTATGCTTTGTTCTGTTCTGTATACGCTCATCTTACCCAAGCATCCCATAATTTGATTCTCCTCTGTCTGGTAGTTCCTGTTTACCGCAGCTGACACTGAGACCAAAAGCAGACCTCCTCGGTAAAGACTGATGCAAAGAAGGTGTTAAGTACCCTGTCCTTTTCCATGTTTTTCTTGTATAGGCCAACTCCCCTTTGGCAGCAAGCTGGCATTTTCCTCCATCTTGATTTTGCTACTGACGTACCTGTAGACTCCCACCTTGTTGCCCTGCTCAACTCTCTGCCGCTTCAGCTCCAGCCAAGTTTTGCCCATCCTGAATCCAACTTTGCGCATGGGTGATGTCTCTTTTCGTAGCTTCTTCCTGCTCCCACCTCCCCCGTGCTTGCTGACTACCTCAGGATTTCCCGACTCAGCCAGGGTGTGCCTGCCCGACTCTGCCAGGGAATCCTGCCAGTCCCCAGCAGTTTATCAGTCTTCAGAGGGTCCTGTTGTCACAGAAGGCCAAGTACTGTTGCAAATACCAGCAGCAGAGCCGGCCCTTGGGTGCAGTGGAGAAGTCAGTGCAGCAGCCTGAATATTATCAAGAAGTCAGCCAAGATCTGAGGGTGGCAGAAGGTCCTTGCAAACTGACTCTGAAAGCAAGCCTATGGAGAGCCTTTCTGGCAAAAACTGTTCAAAGACTGGTAATATCTGAGCAAAGAAATTCTGTCCCATTACTTGTGTCTACTTTATTGATTAGGCAGGGAACTTTTTGTGCCATGTATGAAACACACATGATTTAAAAACACACAGCAATCAAACCCCAACTTCAGCAAGCTTTTTCTCCTCAAGTCTCCTCCTGACCTTCATGGGTCTGAATGATTAATACTTTAATTTTCCTTCCCCACTGTTCCTGATGCACCTTTCTCCCCTGCTTTTTTTGGTTTTAACTGGCATTAGATTTCTGCTCTTTCAAACGCATAAAAATATGTAGCAACGGCATTAGGAGCTCAGGAAGTAGAAGAGTGAGATCAGTCCATAGACTATTGTTCTTCTGTGCTGCTCAGGTGAAGTGGGACTAAAGTAGTTTTATATCAGCATTCATCAGCATCCCTAGTAGGGAGGATGACTGGGTTGCTTTGTTAATGTGCTCTTGCTGGTCTCAGTTACTATAACATTTGTTAGGGGTCATTGACGTTTGGGCACAGACTAGGGCTGTTCCAAACAACTCTGAACACAGAAAGAAGAGCAAATGAAAGTAATATTATCTCAGGTCAGGCTGATAAATAGATGCTTATAACCCTGTTGTTGTTGTTTTTCCTCCTTATCTCTTCATTCTGGTTCAGAAAATCTCATGTAGGTAGTGTAACATTATTTTTAAGAGGCTTCCGAAAATGGATATGACTGTGATACAATTCTTACCCAACTTAGGCAATAATAAAAATAAACATTCATTGTAAGTAGGGGTAATTATTGTTTTTCTGGTTTGGGGGGGGTTTTTTTGGCTTTTTTTGTGTTTTTGTTGGGATTTTCTCCAGGCTGTATGAATTAATTTAATATCTTTTCAACCTAAAAATGTAACTTCTGGAATCAAAACAATACAGTTAATTGCACAGATGTCTTTACACAAACTGGGACTACCAACCTCAATTGTAATTACAAGAGTAGTGAACCTCCAAAATGTCTGTTTAATCAAGAATGAGTTTCAAGCTAGAGAGGACTTTTTCTACCTTGTCTTGGTCATTTACAGTTGGGTTTGGAATTTTTCATTTATAGTTTGTAACATAATATATAGTATGGAAAAACATATTTTTACAAGTTCATATTTGTGGAATTACGGGTTAAGGAACACCGGTTTCTAGGGTTTTTATGCAGCTACAATTATTACCAGGTAGAATGTTGCCATTTTTCCCACATATGTATTGTTTTAGCTATAACTGATTTCCAGATTGACTTTTATTGAACAGTTTTTCTAATTGTACAGAGTATTTTCAGATTAGTGTGTATATTCAGACCATCTCCGATACGGCCGAAGCATGTGGGATTTTGCTTGTGGAATTCTGTGCCTGACTGCATTACAAGTTTTGCAGGAAAAATGGAAATAACTCTGCTACTGTTGTTATGTGTTTTCCCCTCTATCCCTCCCCCCCCTCAGAGAGGATATTGATATTTATTGATATATTTAGTTTATAGTTTATCTTTTTCTTTATGAAGTTAGAAATATGGTTGGTCGCTCAGCACATCCATTGTCTCACTGACTTCAAGCAAAGTGACAGTGATGGGGGTCTCACATTGACTCCAGCCAACTGTGACATATAGATTGTTTTTAAAGATTATATGCTATGGTTGTACGAAGAGCAAAAATGTTTTTATGCTTTTACCCTCACATCTGTTTCTAGAGGTTGATGGACAAATCCTTGCTATCATTAGCTTGGCTACACGGTTGGGTTTTGCTTGTTATTCTAAAGACAGAATTGCTGAGAGAGAGACCAAAATAGCCACTTCCATGGAAACGGGGAAGTGGTGTCTTTCCTCACAGAGTACCATACACCAACACATCTTAAAAAAACTGTTACGAGGTCCAGGCCTCAATGCTGGCAAACTGTTGCCCTCTGTCACATCTCTCTCTCTTTTTTTTTTTTTTTTTTTTTTTTTTTTTTGTATGTGTGTGTGTAGATCACTGAGAAGATTCTTCCTGGACAAAGATCGAGGCATCTTTTGAATTACTTACATTTTCCTGCCCCTGTCAATGCATGGAAAGACCTGGTGGAGAATGACATGTTTTGTTAACTTTGCAGTTATGGGATAAAACTAAAATGTTTTGCTAATTCCTTTAAATCTGTGGATAGCTTGTGGATGATTTTTTTTTTTTCTTTTGCACTGCATGTGTGTAAGTACTAGTGCAGATCTTGCATTAGCTGAGTTGGAAGAATGCTTTTCTGATAGCTCTTACGTTGTATTCTTATCTTCCTGGGAGACTACAAAAGTAGCTGTGAGCAAGGTTCACCCTTCATCCTCTCTCCCAAAATCCTGTCTCAAGGTGTTGCAGCAGAATACATCTCTCTTGCCAGAGATGTGTATGCAGTAGGAGCATTCAGGAGCAGACATGGAATGAGACCATGCAAGTCGTTGTCGTAGTTAGGCTAGCAGAATGAATTAAATAGTGTCCAGATGAGCGTTTGGATAGAAGATTATTAATTAGCCAAAAGTTAATCTGTGAGGACTGCGGTAGTGCTTTGAGGCTTGCAACTAGAGGAGGCAATTCGTGGAACTGAGACAAAGCACACTGGCTTTCATTCCCACGTCTGTCCTGAGTCTCAGGGGTGTTCAGAAAAGGAAAGAGTGAGCAACAAAAAGTGCAAAAGACAGAAAGCCAGAATGACTTGCCATTAAGAAGGTGTTTGCAATGTTTGAAACTTGGATTAATAACTTCTGGTCTCACATTTCTCTATTACTGGGTAAAATGTTCACAGGGTCTTCCAGGTATATCAATAAGCCTTTTTGTTTAGATGAAGTCAGTCCTCTTGGCTTCAAATTCAGTAGCCTAACATTTCCTTTTGAATTGTCATATTCCTAACCAAAAGAAAATGCTAGGCTCTAGTGTTTTTGCAGCATGTAGGTCTGGCAGGTGAGACACTACTAGTCTTTTATCTTTCTTGTCAACATTAATGCTATTCATTCACCATTCCCAGCATGGAAAGGTGAATGAAAATTTAAGCATGTACCTTTACTGGATAAGAATGGGAGATACTCCATGCCAGATGTACCATTTTTTCCACTTTTGCCTTGCAAGATGACAATGGCCATGTTTTCTCTCCAAGCTGATTTTGAATAATAAGCCTTCATGCCTTTATTACCTGAAGGTTAAATGGTAATGTACTCTACATGGGACTGTACCTCAAAGTTGTTTATAACCTGAATAAAAGATCCAAACCTGTTGCTAATTATGCATTGCTCTGTCCAGACCTAAGGACTTATCAAGAATTATGTCAACTATTTTGATTATAAGTTTTAAGCTAAGCTTCTAAGATTTGAATTAATGCAATTTTATGTCTCCCTTTGTATTAAAAGTCACAGAAAAAGGGAAAATCTCAATGGACCCGGACATGACAAACAATATCAGTTTTTGAGGGGCCATTATCATTTCTCATGTCACTGCAAACAAATAAGGAACCTTTAATCCAAGGGCAAACATCATGTAACACTTTTATCTGTCATTTCAATATTTATGCAGCATTAGCAAGCTATTGTGAAAAAGTCATTAGGGCATACATTAACTGGCTGTGAAGAATCATTACTTTGCTTCTAGTTAATATTTCTAATTGCAGTTGTTTGTTCATCTGCAGGATTTCTTTCTTCTTTTTTTCTTTTCATTTAAAGAAATCTGTTTACTCACCAAAGCTCCATAAATATATTTTAAAAAACTAATATGACCAGATAACATGTAACAGTGAATGTTCTGTTAATACAGCTGATAATAAATTTCATCCAGAAAAAAATTATAAGTTTGAGACAGAAGTCTTAACCACAGATTGAACAAATAGGGAGAAAAGAGTGAATATTCCTTTTAGCAGAGAGATGAGACTTATTACTGCAGTTCACATTTGCTTTCACTTATTCACAAAATTGCTTATGATGCTTATGATACTTATTCAAAATAAGGTAAAGATACATGCCCACTCAATAATCTCTTTAGTTACTTCTGGCATCTCAAGAACGACCTCAAACTCACTGCTTGTTGGGATAGATAGGGTTTCTTTACAATAAATAGTAGCCTGATGCATGAAATCAAAGGACATATCTATCTACCTCAGCTCAAGAAAGTATCAGTGGAATTGATCTAAATGTTCAGCAAACAAGAGCTACTTTTTAGGGGTAGCCTGAAATACTGTATGACTAAGAAGGTCCAGGAATCACTGTGATCTATACAGTTCTCTGAATCATTGCTCATCCTTCTTGTTTGGAGAGGGCAAGCGTTTACTGCTACCCTACTGTAGTAAATCATGAACTTTTTTCCAACTCCTGTCTGCCCAGCTGCTTTCATCAGTGAGTTGGAGAGGGCAACTGAAAGGGGCAGTCAGCAAGTAGTCTTTTCTCTTAACATACTGATAAGCCAGGAAGCTCGAGGGTGATTTCCTTTGTGTGACTGTATAACCTGAGATACAATTGAGTCTGACTAAAAGCTGTTCCTAAGAACAGAAATTGTTTACTGTGGTTTATTACCTCTTTAGTCCAAAAATAAAGAGCTGAGAATGCAGAGTGGATTTTTTTTTTCCTACTGATTTTATGTTTGTTGTTTTCTTTTTTTCCCAGTTAGAGGGAAAATCCCCTTCTGCAACTATATGCAACTGGCTAGCCTGTAGGAAAAGTATAAAGTACTTTTAACATTTTTCAAGTCACTGCTTCAACCACATAAATTCCTATTCATTGCATCATTGCAGCTGGCTCGCTAGTGTTAAAGTGTTGTTGGACCTTACTGCAGGTAACATCTGTTATTATACAAACCACTTTGTATCAGTGGAGTGATTTTTGCCAAAATGCTTATAAATAGTAAGTAGGATGTGTCATACACAGTCAGTAGGTAAAAAGAGCCCTGGACCACTGGTGCACTCAAGTTTATTTTTTACTATCTTCTTTAAGAAGGCCATGTTTTGGCCCTTCCTACTTCTTTTTCTTTTATGTTGTGGCCTTTAGCTTGTTCCTACTGAGTCTCCAAAATGTTGTATTTTTCCTGCCGTAATAACTTCTTAAATAAGAACACACACAAAGGGGAGGTGGGGGCTAGGGAAAGGCCTTCGACTCTCTGAAACATTTTCATGATCTGTTGGTGTTCCTTGGCTCTTTTTTTTTTTCTTTCAAATCTCACCCTTTGTCTTCAAGAGTCTTATTCCCATCCATGTTTTCTCCTTATTCCCACTCAGTCCATCCTGCTCTCTGCATCTTGAACGTCTCTATGTTCTCTCCATTTACTGTCCTTCCCTTGCCTTCAATCTCTTCTTCATGTTTGCTTTCCTTCAGGATTTTCCTCTTGCTCCTTGCAGATTCGCTGCCCCTGTTCCCATGCGGACGATGACTTGATGTGGGTGTCTGTGAGCACCAGCTCCCACAATGAGTGCCTGGGTGCTCAGAGGCAGATGGGGAGCAGAGACCTGCTGGCAAAGGGCTCTCTCTGCAGGTCCCTCCCAACTCTTGAGTGTAGCATCCCCTCTGTAGCTCAGGTGGGAAGAAAGAGTGACTAGGTTCATCCCACAGGCTTTATTTCTCTCCTATATCCCTTATTTTCTCCGCACAGCCAGCAGGAGATGGGAGTAGGTATTCTTGCCCCTAAAGCAGAAAGGGTGTGTGGGCAGAGGAAAGAACATTGTTCCTCAATGTGACTCCCCCTTGTAATGTTTAGCTCTTAATGTACTTTTCTGTAATAACTAGTGTACAATTCTTGGGGAGGGGGAGAAGAACTGTGAAACCATTATTTTTAACTTCCCTGGGGCAGGGTTTGTCTTCTGTTGGTCCTATGCAGCAGTGTGAATATGTGATGCAACATGGGGAATAACATTTCGAATAAACAACAAAATAATTTCCCTTTGTTAGATTCTTGGCTGAGAACTGGCTGGCTGAGGAGAATGAGCCACTCTTTCACTTATAAGTGGATGCCTCCAGCTGCACAGGAAAGCAACCTGTGCTATACTAATTTTGTGGAAAGATAAAGGGCCTCACTCTTCAAGAGCTTTTATGGTGACTTAAAAGAGGTTTTGCAATCCAGTGGAAAAAACCCAAAAACCAACAAAACACCCTACAACAGAAACCAACAAAAGATTAAATAAATCTGAAGGGAATGAGAACAGAAGGAAAATAGGAGTTAAGTTCTCCTTGTTGCCAAACTCTACAATATGTAGATAAGGCAAGTGTCTGTAACATTGGATTTTGTGTTCCCTGCTGTGCCCATCCTTGGAAAAGAAGAGAGTTACTGTCTACTAAAAGTAAAATAAAGGTTAAGCTAAATGCCTATTCTAATTAGCCACTGAGAGTTTTGCTGTTGACTTTCATAGTACCAGAATGCCACTCCATGTGCTACATCACAGGAGCAGACCTTCCAGAGCTCTAGGGAGGAACCAGAGTAAAGAGAAGTTTTATAAATTTAGAGGGAAATATAGAAGAGAGAAAAAGACCGCACAGTTTCTAAGCAAGGGCAGGAATGATACTTATGGGGCATGCCCAGCCCAGAGCAGTAGCCAGACATTCCCAGCTCCATCACCTTGAGAAATTCCCTCTTGGAGAGCTGGATCAGCAGGATCTAGCCTCTTGTGGGCAGTATTTTTCAGCATCTTGATAGAGCCAAGAACCACATCCCTACACTGGGCAAGGCGGACTTAGGGTTCTAACAAAAACCAAGGGTTTCCTTGGCAGTGTATTGCCAAGGAAAGTGATTTGCAGAGACAGTGATGAGTTGGGACATGAACGTGGGGGGTCAAACATCTCACCTGGGACCAGGAGCCACAGCATAAAGCAGCATGCCTTGCCCCGGTGGGGCTGGGACCCTTTGCACCCGCAGAGGCAGTGGCTCTGGATCTGCTATGTTTGCAGGGACTTGGTGGGCACCGAGGCTCCTGCTGAATTCTGAGTGGGGTTACTTCATGCTGAAAAGCTGTGAAACATAAAGTATAATTTGCCACAGACTGTACAGCACTACTTCAAGCACTCTGCATGACAGAAGAGAGACAACAGCAGAGCCAAGTACCATATCTGCTAAAAGCCAGGCTGCTGTAGAAATCTGTGCCCTGTGCTTGTCTCAGTCTGCACTCCAGTAAATCAAATCTGGCACTTTTTTGTAAGAGTTGAATTTTGCTTTGGGAAGGAAGGAACATCTCGTCACATGTGATCCTTTGGAGGAAGAAGAGTTAGGGCATCATACAAACCTGAAAAGAAAGAGTAATGACATTGAATAAATCCTAGGTTCTTTGAAATGATAAGTGGATGTGAGAATGCTTGGACTGAAATTACACGCCTAAATGTATGATCTTGCCTCCATGACAATGGAGGTAGCCAACTGAATGAAATATCCTGTCTCATACCATTTCTTTTTCCGGGGCAAATAATATACTGAAACAGAAGAACCACACAAGTGTTGTCCATACTTTTTATTTCAGTGAGAAAAGACCTGAAGAAATACAGGGAGAAACAAGATGAAATAAAAGTGAGCACAGTCATTGTTTTCCACAAAATGCATCTACCTTGCATCTTTTAGGTCCAGATATTGAACAGAAAACCCCACTACTTTCTGTATTTCAGCAGTTTCAGTGTTTTTAGAATCATACTTGGTAACTAAAATCTGCAACAAAGCAACCCACTGAAGGCTGAGTAAGCCAAACTCCCTCTTTTCTTCCCACCACCCTGAAGAACAGAAGAGCTCTCCAAGGATTTTCTTGAATAACGTGGAGCAAACTCCATCTGCAGACTTGTGAATTTTCTATTTGTGTTTCCAGGGTTTCCATGTTGGAGTTTTATGAAACTGTCCTAGGAAAGGTTTGCCCTCGTATGAACTTAGCATAGATACTATTAAACCCTGGAAAGAAATGCTTTCATAAGCACCCAATTGCCTTTCATTTTAGAGTTCTTCCTTTGTGTTTTATGGCCCGTGGGTCACACCACTAGTTGAAAGTAAAAGTGCTGCAGTTTGAATAGTGCTGGCTAGCACCTGTGAAGGCCATTGGCTTCTGAAGAAAGAGCACAAAGCTCTGAATTAGATCTTCTTGCTGTTAGCTCCTGACATGTCAACAACTGGTGAAGAGAGAGGCGGAGAGGGAGAAAAATAACATTTACATTTTCTCACTAATTTAATGAGAAATGAAAAGACAAGAGAGAGGGGTTGGTTAATTTTCCATTCAGCATTGTCTTCGGTTCTTTTACAAGGGCAGGCTGGGGAAGGCAGCAGCTGTACAGTGCAATAAATCTCGAGCGGCTTGGATAGCTGGAAGAGGGTGCTGTGGTGCTGAGTTCTGGGGCATAATCCTGTGATTCAGTGGTTCCAGCTCTGTGAGTGCCACACTGCTTTCCACTGAGCTCATTTACAATCCCAAGCAGTTCTTTGCTGTCAGTTCCTATTTGCATCTTCACTTTCCCTAGTTCTTTCCTTTCTCTGAAATCTTCCCTGTCACATTTCATCTTAATTCTGATTTCTTGTCAGTCTTTCCTTGAGCTGTTTCAACTTATATTTTTTTTCTGCTATCACCCACCATTTCCATCATTAAGGGGTTAATGAAGCAAACCAGTTCTAGCACCAGCACACTCCCCAGCTCAAAGCTTTTCTTGTTTTCTCTGTCTCAAAGCAAGTACACTTGCCATCTCTGATATGCCTATTTTTTGCAGCTAAACCAGAACCTTTGCTTCTTTCTCACATCAAGCCTCCAACAGAAGACCCTGACTGATGGACTCTTTATAGGGCAGTAAGAGTCAGTAGAGCACCATAGCCATGTATGCTGACATTGGCAGAACTGATAGAGGTTTATACCAAAAATGGATGTAGGCTATTTCAGTTGCAGTCTGATATTTCTTGATCACCCTTTTCTGTTTAATACTTTTGCATTCTTAAAGCAGCCAGATTAATCTTCATCTCTTTCTTCCTGTCTACAGTTTCTTGAGACTAGAAACTCATCGCAAATTGATTTCAATCTGACTGCCTCTGGGTTATTATTTGGCTTCATCTTTTATGTAAACAAGTAATAAATTGTTGCTTCATATTTTTCTGAGCCTGCAACTTGAACAGGTGTGTGCCATTGCTGTCTTCCCTAATTTCCTGCTAGTTTAACACTGTTCCTCTTGAGCAAATTTCATTCCCATCTCAGCATTAGTCATGCGTAATCTTATAGCCATGAAACTTTCCTGTTGCTTGGTCAGTGACCCAGCCATCTAATTCTCCTTGGCAATCCTGTCACTCACTGTTTCAGCAAGCATATCCTTTCAGCAAATGTATTCTTCTCTCACCATTTGCTAGTGTTGTTCCACCACATCTCACTCACTGGTTTCATGAATTTTCACATTATCTCATCCCAGTCCATTTGTCAACACCTTTGTCGTCCTGCTGATTTTTCATGTCTTTGCATTCCAGCAGCCTTCCTGTGCCGTAGGATGCAATGAGGTACAGTAACATCGGAAAAGCTGAGTTGACTTTCTGATAGAGACACCCTCAGTGCAATACCACTGCGGGAGTTGACAGGCGGGAGTTGCAGTCTCTGGATCCTGATGGTCCTTTTGCCCTGACTGGGATGACGAGCTGAAGACCTGCTCAGTTAATGACTAGCAGTGGGCACTCTTAGTGTAGGTGTGTGCCGTTTTCAGGACCTCTTCCCCAACTAGGGAAGGCAGGGCAAGAAGTTTTCCAGTAGTCAGCACCATCCTGGAGTCATCTTATGTGGCTCAAGACAGCCACCACACTTGCTTGAGAGCTGCTTGACAGTGGGAGGTTTCCTGAATTTGCAATCTACTGCATTTGTAGCTGCACACAGGAAGAATGCATATATATATATATACATATAGTTCTCTTTTCAGTACTTTCACACATGCTCCAGCTTTAAAGCAAAGCTTTTACCTAACTGAGAGTTTCATCATAGTACATGTCTTTTGGGTCAAACAAAATATTTTGTAACAATTAAATGGAATTTTTTGTTGTTGTTCAGGTGTTTTTGAAGATTTTTGGAATTACATAGTTTAAAGTAAGGTTTGCACGTACATAAATACAGTATGTTTTTAAGAACGATGTGTATTCATAGGTAAAATCCAGTAAAAGAGGTCATCTTGTTAAAAGAGAACATTTGGGCAGGAAGGAATTGGAAGAAGTTTCATGCTGATGTTACTGATTGTATATTCTCTTCACCTTCTAAGAAAGCACTGCATATGAGGAATTTTTCCAGAACATTTAATTTTAGGAATTCTTTAAAAGCATGTGTATACAGTATCTGCTGTTGTATGGAAAACACTCTTTTTTTTTGCAGAGAGCTAACTCTATTTTTCTTAGAACTCTTTATTTTTTCTTCTTTCACATGAGAGAGATTTTGGATAAACTCTCCTGAGGTGTTTGCCAATGTGTATTGAGACAACCTCCAGGGGAAGGGGAAGAAAATGGTACAGACCAATATGCTAGTAATAATTAATATTTAGAAGCCATGAATGCAAAATTTCAAACAAGAACATGTAGCAAGTAATACAGAAGTCTATAAAAAAAAAAGAAAAAGGGTGAACTGTTAGGTATTGCTTCAACCTAAATGATAGGTCAGAGGAAATATGCTCCCATTTAGACAATGTTTCTGTGACTACATAAAATATTCAGGACTGTGGGACGATTACGATAGGAAGGAACACAGGAGAATTTATTTAAATAATAAGAAAAATAATAAATTATGTTGATTATAACTATTTCCTGCAACAGAGAACAGATATTTCATTACAGGAGGTTGAAAGGGCCAATGCTTTTGCCTTTGTAAGGACCAGAAGCATTCTGAGGCCAATGAGGTCAATGTTTGAAAGTTGTTGCACTTTCTTTTTTTTTTTCTTTTTATGAAGTTTGTTTTTTCTCAACTAGAAAATGTCACAGTAGAAATGGAAAGTCTCAGAACAAACAGATCAAGTCATGCTTCCAGCAAATATTGTCTTATTCCTGTCTGGCACTCGTACTAATTAGAGTAGTTACCAAAAAGTATAACCGTTCCACCACATTTTTTCAGGGTAGCAAAAAGAAATATAGTGACTTAGTAAATATTTTGAATGGACAGGGAACTGACTTCAAATCTTAGATTATAGGCTTTGAAGGGATTTCAGAATGCCCTGAAGGAAGACACTGCAGAAAATGATGGGACAAACTTTGTCTGCACTTCCTGAAAAATTCTTATCTTGCCCGTTCTTAAAAAATTCTGGTGGTGGAAAGTGGATTTCCCTGGCTGCAGTTTCAGCCTGTTAGTTCATGTTCTTTTCTGCATGGACATGAAGCATAAATTATTAATTTCTCCCTACAAAAGCCTTTAATACACTTGAAGACTTTTTCAGTTAGTGACCCCAGTTTGTTCAGCCTTTCCTTGTAGGTTATGTATCTTAGATTTCTGATCCTCAGGAATCTCTGCAAGCAACCCATATATTTTTGGTGGGCAATATCCAAAGCTGAACCCACTACTACAGCAAAATGGATGAAAGCTAGGAAACACAGAAAGAGTACAGTTTATGATGTTGTCTATAATCCTGCTCTGATGTCCACCTTTTTTTTTTGCCAGAGAATTACACAGTTGATTCATGATCTTTCTGTGTTCTACTGTAATACCACGTATTTGTCTGGTTTTAGCAGGTTGCTCACCAGCCTGTATTCGTGCCACCTTTTTTTTTTTTTCTACCTGTAGCTGGTTGTGTGGAATGTCATTCCCCCACCCCCCCCCCCCAAAAAAAAAGACACCCTCCAATATGCAAGATAATTTATTTTAAATCATGGTCTCTTGTATTGTGCTTGCTGCCTCTCTCATGTTGGTGTCACTTTTATACTTAACAAATAGACCAGTTCTGTTCCATGACTCAAACCACTAATGAAAGTATTGAATCAAAACTGGTACACATTGGACTAATCCTGATACATCTTTTGATTTTTGAGAGTGAACACCTGATAAGTACTCTGAAGACAGCCCAGGAAATGTTGTATGTGTTGTTGATCTAGACTTTGGTTCCCTTCATTGCTGCCTATGACTTCCTCATAAACAGCACAGAGTCAGTGCATGATGTTTACCAGTCTCCCTATCACAGAAGGATTAAGGCCAGAAGACCCGTTATCCCACCATAAAAAGCTACTGGATAGATTTGATAAAACTCATTCTTCACAATTACTCATATCCTTGTTTCCTTGCTAGTTCTTAAAAGTTGTTTGATTGTGCTGACAGTTTTTTAGGTACTAGGTTAAGGCGACTGATGTATAAATTCTACCAGTTCTCTTTTCTCTCAGATATAAATGCTATATTTGGTCTCTTCCAGTTTTCTGGGGTTCTACCCATTTCCCAGAGATTCTCAAATCCAGACATTGATGTGAAAGATCGTTCAGATTAAAACACTAAAACATTCCCAAAAAATGAAGTTTATCAGACTCATGGAGTCTGAAAACAAATCATAAGTCTCTGAGATGTTTTTTCCCTCCTTTATCCTTTTGCTGCTGACACCAGTTGTGCATCATTTCTCTGGTGAAGACTGACAGCAAAGGCATGCAGTACTTCAACTTTGTGGGCATCCTCTCTCTTTGAAGAGGATGTCAACATTTTATTTTTTTTTAGCCTGACATTAGTGTCCTTCTGGAATGATTTCTTGTTATCTTTTACATTCTTTGCTAGTAAACTATGTTTCATGTTGCCCCTATAAACTAACGCTATTCTTTTATTCCCACCCTTAGTAGCTTCCTCTAAAATTAAGTCAATGAAGAGCTGTGATTTTGCCAAAGGGGTCTAATTAAATTTTCTGTCCCTCCTTTACACTGGGTTAGCTTGCTTTTTCTGCCTTTGTTATAATTTATTTAAGAAATTGTTAGCTTTCCAGAATTTCTTTAGGCTTATCTGTTCCCTGTGAGGCTATGGTCTACCAGTTCTCTGCATATATTAGCCTCCTTCATGAAATACAGTATTTTTATTTTCTTATTGTTCTCAATCCTTCCTTTTGTAAGAACAGTTAATCCTGCCATTTTATCCTGTCCCAAATTATTCTCTATTACCTGTTTTTCCATGCTGGATAGAGTTGTATTTAGAACACCATTTTAGTTGTTTTTTCTATATTCTGGAAAGAAAATTTAAAAATCACAAAAATAACTTTAAGAAGCTGAATATTAAGAAACTAATACTCAGCAACGCGCAGGGTTCAGTGTCAAGCGGCATATGCGGTTTCTGCAGGCTTTGATAAATTCCTTGTGTCTGTAAGAATACCAAAGACCTCAAGCAAAGCATGGTCTGTGGCCTTAACAGTTTGACATCGTATCACCAAGCAGAGATCCTGCGAGATACTTTAAACACTTATTTCCTTATTTTCATTCTAACACAGCCATCTTATATGGTATTCTTATTTCTCTTCTGTATATTCTTTCATTTGGAAGAACTTACTGAATTTCATTGATAAATTTAAAAAATAATTTTATATTGTGATGTCTGTGAATCTATACAGTCCCAGCTTACAATTTCAAAATGCATTTTCTACATACACTTATCTAAGATAAGATCTTTTTTCTGTCTCGCTTTTCTCATGTACACATAGGTACCATCATATCCGGTCTTTGATAGAATCGGGTCAGTGGTGAGGACAGAAGCAATAAATCTCTTTATCTCTGGCTTTTATGCAAGCAACACCTTTTAAAATATTTTTTTTCTCTTGACGTCTTTCATGCTAGGTTGCTGACTGATTTAGGCAATGGAGCACTGTGGTCAATAGAATCTCCCAAAATCTAATATTAAAAGACAAAAGAGAAGGACCTTTGTGTCAGCAGAATAAACTGAGAAGTGTTCAGGAATCATCTTTCTCTCAGGAAAGCAGAAAAATGCGTTAATATTTTACTATATTCTGTCTATGCTCATTACCTACTTCATTAATGCTACAACTTTTTTTTGTTACAAAAATGATACCTAATTTCTTCTAGACACTTTTGATTTGGACAGTAAAAACATGTAGAAGAGACACATTTATTTCTTTTTTGATGAATGTCTTCTATTTAAGAATAATATTTAGCCTCGTACAAAGAGAAAGGGAACATAACAATTCTTAAGTGAAAATAAATTTATCAGAGACATGAAGGGAAATAATAAACATTCTGTAGCAACTACAGGAAGCTCATTTTTAGTTTATTCATCAAGTTGCAAATATAGTTTCAACTTATTACTGAAATTTTCCTGACTTCCCCACAGTGCCTCCCCTCTAGGTGCACTGGTGGTGTAAAGCAGTTAAGGGTCTGTCCACATGTCTGGTATGCTCCTCAGATTTTGTAGGTAGAATTTTTGAAGTTAAATTTTTGCAATTAATATGATACAGCCAGCACAGAGATTAGAACATACGTTCCAGTCCTGTTTGATATTGAATTTTGGCATTGTGAAAGCTTCTTATTTTTATATTGATGTTTCTAAAGGTGCTTCTATGCATACAAAACAAATCCAAGCAACTCAGCACAAAAGCCTCCAATTTCTCTGATTAACCTTGCATCAAAAGCAGTGTTTCATCTCCATTTATCCATTTCATGCTGAAGAATCTTCCTTATACATTTCCTCTAGTACCATTTGTGCACAAATAAGTGAAGTGTCTACATATCCAGCTTTACTGTAAGGATATTAACAGGACAGCTCAGTGCACTTTTGCATTTCCATAGGACTGGCTCCCAGAACTGCTGCAAAACCGTTCGATGGTGGTTTTTTTTTTCTTTTTTTTTCAGGTTGGCCTGATTGTCTTCAGTGCTAGTCACATTAACACATAAATTGTTACTGTGGAATTAATGGCTTCGTTTGCCCCTTATCTTCTTGCAAAGTATAGTCTGGGTTTGATCCCTGTTATAGGTTTACTTTAACGTTGATGCTTAAAATGTGACAATATTTTAAAATTATAGCAATGGTTACTACAAGTGTTTCCTCTTTGATGAAAAGAGAGATGTAATAGGCTAGGACATATATTTCCTGTAGGCACTGAAGCACGTATTTTCTGACACATCAGGGCTTCAGCATAAAGAAGCTTCACACTAACAAAAAGTTTCCAGCAGAAAAGTTCACCCTGTGACCCCGGTGCAGAGCGCAGGCACATTCTGTGTCAATTTTCAAGTCCATGCATATCAGCTGGGAATGAGGGAATGTTTGATGACTTTCCTTGAAACTCCATCCTGATGGAGTTTATCATCCAGTTTATAAGCCTGATGTATTGGGTGAGTTTTCAGACAGGCCATCCAGAGTCCTTTAAGACAGAGTGCCGTGTTAGAAGGATGGTGTCCTAAAAACAATAAAGCATAATATTTGGTGTATGAGTACTCTTGGTCCCTGCAGTTGGTAACTGCTGCCTCAAAGCATAAATGAGAAGTAGCCCTTTCCAAATGAGTATGAAGAGAAGGTTTATTTTAATTCTTACTTCCCTGTTTGTCTATGCCAGTGCTTTCTTGGAGCAAAGACCTCCTGTTTATACACAGCTCTGCAGTGGCAGTGAGGAGGCACTGGGAAGCTGTGCGTGGCCATGGGAAGTCTTGAAGAGGTTGTGTCTTGGGGATAACTGATTCTTAGTCGTAACCTCTCTGATGCCTTCCACGGCAGGGCGAGGCTTCAGTGTCTTGCAAACAATTAATTCTGGGTCACCCGGGTCTGTGAAAGGAAGGTGTCTATTTATGCTCTTGAGTACAGCCCTCCTTCCCTTTTAGGTAGTTGACCTTGCTCTGGGAGCAGATAGATGGCAGCTTCAACGGCTTTGCCTCTGTGTTTCTCTGAGCGCAGAGCCTGCAGCCGAGACTCCTTTGCACGAAGGGAGTGCGTGAGGGGCTGGTGCCTTTCCACTCTCTTCTACCTCCCTTCATCTGGGACGAGATGCACTTGAGGGCCGCTTACACTCTGGTTCATAGCATTTGCTTACAGAGCGATGCTCTGAGCATCTAGGTGCTGTATTTGTGCATGCCAAGGAATTATAGTTATGCATTACAGCAGATGTTTTATGGTAGTTCTGTAATTAGCACTCTGCACTATTATGCCAGAGGCACAGATTTGATCTCTTGCTCTCTGAGCTGGCAGGGGATGGGAGCACTGCTTAGGCAGTGTGCAAAACCCCAGATGGGCAGGGAAAAGGAATATTTTCCATTGCTTTGCAGTGACCCTTATAGCTAATGATGATGGTATTTTGTGCTCTTATGCCTTTCATTTAAGGGTTTCCAAGTGCTTTACAAGCATTAAGTAAGACATTCTGTACCCAAGTGAAATAGCCAGTGTTGGGTACAGAGGGAACACTTCATCACTCACCTCTGGACCATAACACAGCAGCTGTCCAGCAAGGCAGGGCAGAATTAGTCAACATTTTAGGATAGCCAGTAAGCAACATAGCTCTCAATTAAAACCACAGGGAAAATTGAGGTAGGCAGAAAGCAATGGAACTTGCACTTAGCCAGAGCGTTTGGGCCAATGTATCTATTTTAAGGGGAAATTGCTGGGTTTCTTAATCCAAACACACATGCCTTCCATCAGCACCAGCACCTCCCTGCCCCTGAAATGATGACAGGTCATTGGCTTAGTTATTCAGTGGGAAAAGTGCCATTCCCTGACAGATCAGAGGCCCACAGCCTGGCACCATGAATTTCAAAAGAGCCAGACACATAATCTGAGCCTCTACCACTCAGAATTTAAGATTTATATCAATAAGTGTGGATTAAGGCCTTTCTGTGGCCATCAGATCAAGCTTCCAGCTCCATTTAGCAGCTCCTAGCAGGACTCCATGTGCGTTTTGGTGAATTTTTGTTGGATTCCTCTACTGTTTCCTTCAGACTATTTAGTCATATAATATACTTCCTGTGCTCAAATTAGCAGTCTTTTAATCTCAAATGTTCAGCAGAGTTTCGCGAAGAAACTTTCATTAAATTTGCTAAGGTAGAAGATCTGCGTGCAGGTTTTTGATTTGCCCTTTCTTTCATTTATCACCTTCTTCTCTCATCTCTTATGTTTCTTAATTTCTTAATCTCTTAATTTCATTTCATCTCTTAATTTCTTTCCTTAGTTCTATTCCTTTTTCTTGGAATCCTTGTATGGATTGTTTTATTGCTATTTGTTATACTGTCCATAACCATAGCTATATGGCCAAAGTAATTGGTTTATTTTCTTTGCTTTAATCTAGGATCAATGCAGAGGCCTACATTTTATATGTGTCATCTTTCTTTTTTTTTTTAACAGATTTTGTGGCTGTGTTTATGTAACTGCATGTTGAACTGTTTCGCAATTCAGGCTTTTTAGGCTATTTTGTATTTATGTAACAATTTTTTTTTTTTTTTTAAATATGGCACTTTGGAGGACACCTTTAGTTTTCTGTTGTTGCTGTGTGGTTGCAAGTGACAGTGTTAATTCTTTGTTGATCTGTGGTATTCAACAAGTGCAACATCTGCAAACAGGTTGGTATTTCCATCCCAAATGCTTGAAATCCAATACAAGCTGTAGCTTGAAAAGCTCCTGGATTATCATTTCTTCAGCTGTGTTGTTGACTGCTTCTACAGAAACAATCAGCAATTGCAGGACGCTGCAGAATTTGAGCCTGTGAACTCTGAATACTAAATGACGAATGTAGCCGTTCAATATAGCACATCGGAATCATATTACCACTGGCTACCACCAAATTTTCCTCTTGCGTGTATAAAGCCTAGTTAGGTGATCCAAATTGTCCATGCTTGATTTGTTTTGATTATCACATGAACTAATATCAGGCTTGCTGTCTCCTGAAATAACCTTGTTGTCTTCAATGCAACATGATGATGCTACAGCTTTTCCTTTCTTTGGCGCCTAGCTTACTAGCACTGTGGTCTGGTGAAAACAGAACACAGATGCTTTCTTTGCACATGGTTGATTTGGGAATAACTCCACTGGAACCTCATGTCAGTTTTTCCAGATCACATCAGCAATTGTACCAACAGTAAAAGTTCCTCTGCCAGGTTTCTCTGCAGAAAAAATTGCCACTGTGACATTTTAACCTTTTCTTTCTGTAGGCTTCCAGTCATTTGGTAAAATAAGAGATATTTCTGTCACTTTTTTTTTTTTTTCCCCATCTCTCCTGCATGTTGTCATGAATGCATTTCTTGGTCAGGGGATATGACATTGTAAAGTGGCTATACCAATATGTTTGTACTCTATAGCTCTGTCCTTTCTTAGCAACATTGGGACAATTACCTTGCAAAGTTTTCCTGCCATACCTTCACAAAAACACCTGTACACCCCTCCGAATGCAGCCATCTTTTCATTCTTTTGTCTATGTTTTCATGTTAACTTTTTTGCAAAGCAACTAAAGCACAGCAAAATCTGAAACTGCTGCTTAAGGTACTGTGATATGAAATACCTGGATGACCCTTTGGGATCGTTAATGGCTACCCCGTTAATTCTTTCTGCTATCTCCAATTGAAAAGTACTAATCCAATAAATATAATATTTTTTACATTTTTGATCCGTCGATCATAACATGTAGCACAAACTCTACCCTGGATGGATGGTATTTGTTCTTCTGTCTGCTCTTCTGATATGTCTTGCCTATCAGTTCATAATATTCCTTGTTGAATGTAAATGAAGTTAGTGTATTTGTAATTTTTTTAACCTCCTTCATTGCAACACATCGTGGTTGGTTGGTTGCACAGATCTGTACCTAAGTATTGTATCTAATTGCCACATGTTGTTATGTATCACACAAATATTTCTGCCAAAGAAGCCAGCTAGACAAGCTTGTTAGGTCTTGTTTCCATGGGTAGTGGATTGTTTTCAAAAGAATGCTATTGCTGACGTTGGAGTCTTCCAGTTCAAGCAAATCGACAGCATTTTGTTGTTGTTGTTGTTGTTGTTGCTGTGTTAAAAGGGGGTAAGAACAGCAACTTTTTGTAGAACTGTGTATCCCAGTTGTGCCATGCAACAAGGGCCTGATTCAACTTTGCCGGGTCCAGTCCGTGCGGCAGAGTGTTTGTAGGCGTTGACAGGCTGGGGCCGGTGAGCAGCTGCTCATCCGCCACCGGCAGAGACCTCTCCTGCAGGTGGGCTGGCAACTTGCTCTCATTCTTGTCCTAGAGCTCAAGCAGACATTCTGGGTTTCTAGAGGCTAGAAATTAATATCAAAGACTGACATGCTACCTGGCAAGAGCAAATTAGAAGATTCTTTGTCAATACTCAGAGAAGTTCAGTACATTGATCTATATAACTCGGGGCTCTCAGGGGCTCCGCTGTGTAAAAGTGGGCCATGCTCCATGGGGAAAAAAATGAACTATTATGTTAGAGGTTGTGATTGCTATATAAATATATAAGTATTTAATGTTCTATTGGTGCTATCTTTGAAATGCTGTAAAGGCAGTTATTGCAAATATTGCTGACTTGTAATAAAATGGCTTTTTTCTAAGGCAGCATAAAAAGCTAGACAAGTAAGGGTTAAATGGCATAAAACCAATTTTATTTCTTCTTTCGAGTTACCCATCTATTTGATTTCTCTCATGTTTTTCTTTCACTTCCTTCCATGTTTATTTATATCTGGCTTAGATGCCAGAGCTTCAGTGTTCTGGGCATTGCACAAACACAGAACAAAAGCAGAGCCCCTGTGACAGAGGCTTTGTTTTTTTTCATCTATTTATTGTAGCCTGTTATGGAAAGGCTACCTTTTGACAACTAAAGACAAAATCTGTGTGCACCTGGAAATTAAATGGAAACTTGGGTTCTCCCCGCCCCCTCTTCCAGCCCTCACCAAAATAATTCGTTTTAACTTTGGCTGTAAAGAGAACAAACTTTTTTGGCATTTTTCAAATTCAATTATACAAGACATTTCTTTCTCTTGTTTGCTTTTAGAAGGAAATAATTAGCAGATATTTCTGCTTTCCACATGGATCTTAATATTCTGCAAAGAAGGTGACATTATACCTGGGTAAACAGCAAAGTGATTATCAAAACAAAGTCAAATAAAACAAAGGAGGTTTCCCTTGCCTTCAGAAACTCCTGGTACTCTGCAGCATTTAATGTGTAACTGAAACTTTTCTTCTCAGATTAATTTCTGTTATTGTACACGTGGCTAAATATAGAGTAATCGAAGTAGTTTTAAGACTAGTAATTTATTTACGTTAATTTTATTGGCCTTAATTCCCTTGCGATTGCATTGGGTTTAATTTGTACTACAGCAGCCTGCATGTAGAAAAATAGGTTTAATGATTTTTCGTTATGGAGCTTTATTTTACAGCGTGCTTTGTTCTTCAGTATTTGGCAACCACCGTTCCTTCTCTTCCTAAGGTCAGAATGATTTGAGCTTCAACTAGTTATTTAGAGAGATCTGATAAAGAAATTTCATCTCTGTGGGTGCTGGCCAGTGATGAAGAGAACCCTAGGTTTCAATAGACACTAATCTTAACTCAGGAGGGAAAATTCAGGAGGGCAAAAGCAACCTGCTCCTCGGTGACAGATCGCTGACAATTTACTTCCACTAGCCACCTCTCTCTTCCTGCCTAAACTGTCAGAGTGTTATGGAAGAAAAAACCCTTTGTGCCTGTGTGCAGAAAGTGACTGTCATCACTGTTATGAATGGTATTTTACATAAGGCTTGTAAAGATCAGCAATGACTTCATCCTTCCTGCCTCTTCGTTGTGCCCGTTTCTCTTTGTGCTGCAACCAGCTGAGGTGCCCATAGGACATCTGCTTCCCCATGGCGAGAGTACCTCTAATAGGTTGCCTCATACTCAAGCTCCTTCATTCTAGTCACCTTCCCAAATCTGGGGTGGCGGGGAGAACAGCTTTCCCTTCTCTCCCAGCAGGCTGGGACCGAGATTTGTAACTCTTCTTTTTACTTGGAGACTTAACTCAGGCTAAGGGGCAGCCGCAGTTGCTGACTGGGGCTTCTTCAACCCCCAGGGAGCCCTGTTGGGAAGTGAGAGAAGGTGGGGGAGAGAAGTGAATGGGTAGATTTTGGGAGGGCAGAAGGGACAGAAAAAGATGGGTGTCTTAAGGAGCATTGTGAATGGCAGTAGAGGCAAAAAAGTTGGATGGTAACCATAGTGTTGTAAAAGAGTTTGAAAATCTGTGATTTCAACATTTCAGTTTTTCTTGGATCGAGAGAAAAAAAAAATTCTTAGAATGGAAAATTATAAAAAACCTTGAACTTTCAAAAGTTTTTAGTCTGGATGTTACACTGTGCCTGCCTGAGCGGGACCAGCACCTTATGAAAACTGAAATTCAGCTCTTTGTCTCCTTTGGCTCAGATTTGGGCTCAAACTACGTCCTCCATCAGGCAGTGTAGTTTTGTGACTCAGATGATGTGTTTAACAGTTTAATTGAAGGGGATGCTTACATGGTGTGTAAATGCAGCCGTAGTTCAACAAAGGTGCCTACAGGGAAAAGGTGCGCTCTGGAAGGAGCAAACTACTGCTCCCATGAGGTGCCGTGGCAGCTCTGGAAAACGGGGTAGTGGTGGATCCAGCCCAAAATGAAGTGGCACGGTTTGGTTTAAAAAGACAACGTTGTTTTGTTTCAAGATCAAGTGGCCTCCAGAGTAGATCTTACTTAATTCCATCCTGAAAAAGAAAACATAAAACATTGACGTAATAGAGATTTTCCTGTATAAAGCATCCAGGTTAGGCAAGGCACTTTGGTTTCCATTGAATATGCTTCTCACAGTAAAACTCACAGTCCCTGCCGGTCAGTGAGTCAGACAAGTGAGATGAACAGGGGTGAGTCAGGGTTTTTAAGAGTGAAGATTGATGGGATGAAGGTATCTGTGGTGTGGGCAAAACAGGTGTGAAATGACTTTGTGTAGACAAAGTTTGTTCTGAGAAGTATATGTGTATGAATGGCACCAGGAATGGCTTTTTATATAAGAAAGGACGGTCCTTGTGCACGGCCAGTGAGGATTACGATTGAGCACATTTTAAAGTAACCCCTTTCCACATTTCTTGAAGCCTGATGAGTTTTAAGTTAATGAGCTTGTCTGGATGCAACAGACAGACCTTTGGTTTAGATGGAACAGAAACCTGTGTAAAGCTTCTGCTTTCCTTGTTTTCAAGAAATCATTTCATTTGTGGGTGGGTTTTTTTAAAGAACAAATAGCCAATATATTTAGAGAGTTAGCAGATGGAGACCCTCTCAGTTACTGTAGTTTATAATAAGAAAAATGACTTGCCAGGTTCCATGTGTTAGAAACAGGACATATTAAACGAGTTGGATTATCATATGAATTTAATAAGAATCATACAGATTAGAAAGCAATACATTATAAAACCAAAGGATAGGAATTCCTTTAATTGCACCTTTGGGTATAACTGCTGCAGATCAGAATTGTGGGATCTTAGCATCACAGTCAGGTTGTTTACCTATACAAATCAAGGTAGAAAAGGAGATTTTACTGCTATTTCTTCATGTTTTCCTGCTATTATAGTGAATGTTTTCCATGCTATTGTTCTCTTTTCCTCATTTGCTTTTCATCTCTTTATGCTCTGTCTATATTGCAACCAGTCTATGATATTTATCTCGTTTTCTTTTTAATCATTTTAGCAATTGTCCTTCTAAATATTTTTGTTGTTGTTTTAATTTCTTCGGAATTTTTTAATGTTGGTGTCCACGTTCTTTACCAGTCATTTCCAAGGAGATACTTGGTTTCAGTCTCCTACAAATTTTCTGAATCTTTCTTACTAATATGTAATACAAATACCATTGTTTTCAAAGTGTTTCAACAGCTTATTTACTTTTTTTTTAATTCGCTAAAGGAATTATTTTTCACATTTGTAAAGTACAATGACTCTCAGGAGCAATCGTACGTATACTGCAGAATTTGAAGGAGGTGGAAGGTCATCTTAAACACTCATAACTGGTAAATTTTTTCACTAGAGCACAATGGCAAAAATAAATCCACCATCTAGTATTTTTAACATAGAGAAAGGTCTGAGACCAGCAAAAGATGCAAGAACTTGTGTCTGTTTTGTATGTGCTAAGCACAAGAGGAAATTGTGGTGACACCGTTTGGTCTAAAATAAGTTTTTACTGTCTGCTCAAAAATGCACAGACCCTAGTTGCAATACACGTGCTTCTGTGTTAAATGTTAACATGAGATACGAGGCTGAGGACATACCTGTACCATCACAAGAGGCTCTGCATGAGCTAACTCTAAACTCAGAAGAGGAGGAGGTTACTGTGTCTCCCATCTAGCGTCCAGAAGCAGAATAGTTTTTTCACTTAGGCACAGTGCCTGGGGCAATAATCGATGGCAGCTGAACCTGAGCTGGTATGGCCAGCCTTGGGTTGTGCCACTTGGGGCTACTGGTGTCAGCGGGTGTTAACTGAAAGTTTAACTGAAAGGTCTTCACACCGCACCTCGTTGCATGGTGTGGGTACAAGAAAGAAGAGGTGTGCTGGGGTGCAGTACCTCAGCCTCTGCTACAAAGATTTGGATTTCCTCACTTGCCATTTCTCAGTGCTTAGTTTCTCCAGCACCTGCAGTTGCCTCCTGAAAGAAGTAACAGATATTATTTCCTCAGGGCACATTGACTCCATGTCTAAAGCAAGAGGCTGAAAGCTAGAGACAGCATTTTCACTCCCGATTAGCAGGTGATAAACCTGAAGACCTTTAGTTCCAAGTATGTTTGCTTTTTTTTTTTTAAATTGACTCTATGATTTTTGGGTAAAGCACTAAGCTCTCTATCATAAGATTTTAGTCTATAAAACTTGGATGACTAATAACCTGCTTTCTGAAGCTTGCGGGATTCTTCCTTTTGAGGAAAGTATGATTATTTTGTGTTGTATCATACTGTCTTATAAATTTTTACTGTTTATTGCAGTAACAGCAGGTCTCATGATATTTCATATTCCTTTTTCTCTTAACATCCCAGCTCTTGCAGACACGTGACTGTATAAAATTTTCAGCTTTAACTGAAATAAGTTTCTAGCTCTTGTGGTTGTAAAGAAAGAAAACCTTGATAAAGTCACTCCCTGAAGACTAAAAGAAAAACTAGGACAGAAATGAGGAGGACCCAAACTATGTTACTTAAAATTAATAATATCTTGGAGTCTAAGCCATGGTCTGTGAATGTCAGGTTTGGCAGCATTACATACATGAACAGCAAGGTAGGACTATAAATGTTGAGGATATGTGGCCAGGTGGATAATTAGGGCATTGTCAACTGTTTGTCTTCAATTCAGAGGAAACATTTCTTGATCAAAGTTGTAGGCAAGGGAAGCAAACATTAAGGATGCTTTATTTCCTCCTCTCCCTTTGCCTCTCCCCTTGGCATATTGCATTAGAGTGGTTAGGTGCAAAGTTTTCTCCCCCTTTTTATTGCAATGTTTCATTCTTACTAGCAATTAGAAATTAGTAGCCTTAGTTTACCTTCAGTATTTAAAATTTTTGATATGCAGGAGCATCATTTTAAAACTGCATTCATGTAAGCAAGGTGACCTTGGTAACCTTGCAAACAGGAAAAACTAGTGTATCTTTACCATGGGTGCCAAAGAAGTAGCTATAGTAATGTTGGTTTCATGGCATTGCTACTTTTTGTTTTCCTTTTTTTCCCCAATCTTTTGTCTAGACTAGTTCTCACACGCTTTAGGTGATAACTCATAAAAATGTCTCTACCTCTTCAACACTTTTATGTCCACTAGTGTTTTCATCATCAGCCGTGCATACTGTCAACACAACTAAGAAAAGACAGAGCAAATAAGATCCTCATAGTTAATAAATTAAGGTTAAAAAAAATAAATCTCCTGTATACATGATTAAAAAGAAAGGAGTATACATGTTTTTGCAACATTGCTTTTTAAGCATTTTAAATTAAAGGGACAAATCCCTGTGTGGAATAAATTGAACATGTACCCATTGAAATCAATGGAGCTACACAGATTTAAAGCACTTTGGTATCTGGCTCTCTATTGGAAATGCTAGATTAAGTTGGAAAGTTATGTACTTGAGATCAGTTCATTTCAAAGCACACCTTTCACTTGGGAATCTATAATGACCCTAAAAAATCTGAAATACTTCCCAAAATGTGATTTGCACAAAGTAAAAAAAAAAAAAAAAAAAGGTTTTTTATATCTTAGTACTGCTTTTACCTGGGAAGATACACTTGAAGTAGTTTTCAAAATGACTGAAGCAAAGCTGACAGTTTATCATAATTGAAAGTGTCTTAGGAAAATGTCTTAGAGGCTCAATTTCCTGCTGAGAAAGGGAATGTCACTGTTGTCACTGACCTGTGGCTGTAAGAGGCACATGATCAAGACTTATTAATTACAACATTAAATGCCAAATATATGAGATACCATAGACATTTTATTGGATGTGGGAACTAATCAACTTGCTACTGAAGTAATTCAATTCTGTGCAGGTTTATTATTCAAACACTTTAAAGCTCAAGGAATGACAGGTGATATATATGAGGGAAAACGAAGAGAGACAGCAATAGTTCCTTTTAATTGTATTTATTGTATTGACTAAAAGTGATGTGCAGCTTGCTTTCTTGGTCCTGAAGTGATTTGTCTCATGCTTAATTAAGTATCAATGACCAGAACAGAAAAATAACAGTCATCCTGAAAAACACAGTTATCTTCAGAGAACTTCTGTGCTGCAGACACCCAGGTGAGCGGGCTGCAAGGCAAAGGTGCCTCCGCCAGCTCTAAGTTAGCCGGCTCCGGCACCTACCACCTCCCAGCGCCCAGCTCGGGCCGATTGCCCTGCGGCGCAAGGCGAGGCGTGCGTCCCCAGTGCTGCCCTGGGCAGCGGCTGCCCCCGTCGCCTCCCAGCTGGAGACGACCCCGGGGCTGGGCTCTCAAGGCAGGTGCTAAGCGGTAAATGGTGAGCTCACTGCGCTGTGGAAGAAGTAGGTGCGTTCTTTTGCCTCCTTGCACATGAAGAAACTTCTTTAGCCAAATTTACACTTGACTGCCCAGGGTTCAGTCCTGTGCGCTGGCTGAACCAGTCAGCCTGGCAAGCTGGAGCCCCCTCGTCAGCTGAAACTGTGTTTCCCACAGTTTTTGTGGTGAAGCACATGGAACTGCATTAGTTACAAATGGGAAAAAAACCTACTAAATTGTATTCCTCTGCCAGTTCAAAGGTAACTTCTTAGTGGAGGACAGATGAACGTTTCAGTATGACAGGATTCCTGGTGGTAGATTTTTCTTTCACAGAAACGCATTACATGGCGTGGCTGAGAAACTGTGCAACTTAGTGAAAATAGAAGGATGCTCATGTTCTTGAATGATGAACTAGATGGGGACTAGATGGTATCTTTGCAGATGACATATTCCCTTCAAATGGGAATATTATGGCTTTAGAATAGACTACACAAGACAAATACATGCTTCTTCAGTTCTTGGGGACTGGATGGTTATGATTTGAATTAAAACATTTTATTTGTACTCTAGGTTTGAAAGCAAGATATGCCCGTGGCGTGGGAAAGAAACTTAGCAGAAGAATATACATCTACTTAGCCTCTAAGGCTGAAATTTTATGCAAAATTTGTTTTGTGAGTTTTGCTTTTGAATTTGAAATGCAGACCTCTGTTCTGTTTACCCTAAGTTCAGTCATTCACGATCATATTAGTGCAAGTATTAAAGCTTTTGTACCAGAGTCAGTTTGGGGTCTTTTTTAGAGTAATTTGAAAATACTCTATTGTTATTTCTCTAGAATGGTAGCAGAAGGGCTGAAGTATTGTGGGGTTTTTTTTGTAATGCAGTAATGAGTCCAGAGTTCCAAATAAAATCAGTTTCTTTTTTTTCCCATATTATGGCTGTTCATCTCTGCTCAGATAGAATGTCCATTTCTTTGTTGTCTAAAGATTTTCTAAACCAAAAAATTATAATATTTGTAGGCCTATTTTCACTGTTTTCAAACTGGTTTGAATCTTAACACCTCTTTGGAACCTTTACACTCCTCCATGTGTTTGCAATGCATTCCCAAATCATTCCTTGTATTAGTACCTAAAACCTTACTGGTAAATCAGGTAGGAGTTGGGAAAGAAGACAAATAAGCACAGCAGCATTTGAGGTTGTATAAAATCCTTGTTGCAGGTAAGTCATATGCTTGCACAGATTAGCAGAGTTAAGAAGAAAAACTAGAGAATGACTAGCGAATGATTTTTAAACTTCTTTTTACAGGTGATTTAACCAGAGGAAATAAGGAGGAAGTGCTAGCATAATTAGATAAGCATTTCACTTGTAGTTAACATGTGATAAATAGGGCGATACTAGGTAAATTTTGAGTTGCAATTTTAGGCAGTGTGCTAGCAAGGGAAAGCGTGCCCACAGGGGGATATTTCTGTTACTCATTCCTAATGGAGCTTCACTTAGATAAGGCAACAGATGTCATCTTCATACAGTGCCTTCTGGCCAGAACTAGCAATAAAAGCACACAATAGATTTAACATGACTTGGTTGTCCTCTGACCAGCGAGTTATTCTGCCAGTTGGCTGTAGGCAGAGGCAAGAGTACACTGAGCTTCTCCAGCCTGGCTCTTAAGTCTTTTATTACCACAGTGTTACACAGTGGGCATAAGTTGGGCTACAAATGACCCGCTGAACCTATGAAAATGCAGAACAGAATAATAGTGGTGAAAGCATAGACACCACCAGAAATGTAATCAATTTTACACTAAAGTAGATTTAAAAATTGTATTCCTAAACACATTTTTGGCATTGATAATTTAACGTGTTAATGTCAAGGATATGTATATCTAGTCCCCAAGATTTTTCTGTTTGACAGTACCCCATTTAAATAATTTTTAGGCAAGGACATTACTGGTAGGCCGATGATAGTCATATGGAAATCCTAGTCTAATCAAGCAGAAGTTTGTTTTGTGCTTTACTATAGCAGTTTAGTGTGCAAGAAAGGTTATTTTTAAATAAGAAATTTCCTTGAAATCCACAACTGGATTTTATACAGTACCCTAGGCATACCCCTAGTGCATATATAATGTTTTTCCTTTTGTTGAAGTGAAGGTGTAGGGAGCATGAAGGGCTGTGGTGCTCAGGAGAACACAAGGTACCACACTATGGTGCGCGCCGCACCAGGACCAAGGTCCTCCACTCAGGAGGTATACTATTCTGGCAATGTATACAGCTTTTTTTCTTTCATCAAGAGAGCTGAAAAAGATCCATAAAGTGACTAGTTCTGGCACCACTCTTAGATTTTTAACCAAGGCAGAGGTATTGGTGAATTAGCATGGAGCAGTATTGCTGTAGCCATGCTTGGGTGAAGTAGATTACTAGAGAATTTAACCTCTAAAGAAATCTAGCAATAAATTGGTATTTACTACAGGTCTAGTGAAAGCAGTATCTGAAAGCTCATAACTGACCATTCCTTTTGTTCAGAGAATGCAAAGTGAGCTAAGTTTTCAGATAACAAGATACTGTATCTAAATGTTTTTCAGCGATTCTTCCAGCTGTACTAGTTAACATTCCTCATCATCATCGTCACTGCCAATAAATTCTTTAGATTCCAACCATCAGCATTTAACAGGTAAATTGCAAATACATTTGAATGAAGAAAACAGACCTGGGTCACCCATCCAAGGAGTGCAATCCAAAATCCCTCTGTAAGACCAGAATCAGAACAAATATGTTCAGATTTCTATTTCATACAGTGTTAGTTTCCTTTTAAATGGAAATGAAATTATTTCTGATTTATGCTGGTGATGTCTTGAAGAGGTTTGTGCCCATTTGGTTACCTGTTTTACAAGAGGTGTATTTCTCTTCTGGGTCAAATGTACTCCCTGTAAAACAAAGGTTATGGCACTAACACAAGCTACTTCCTTGAGGCCGAATTCTACCCACAGTGTCTTGAATGCAAATCACTGGTATTACAGACAGGTAACTGAAAGCTGAATTTACCCTTGAGTGCTCAGTTCAGTTAAAATTATTTTGCAGCTTCCCTGATGATGGCTAAGAAATCATCCAACCCCAGTAGTATAGCTCCTTTTATTCAGTATTCCCTTCACAAATGTAACGTAAGGTTTGCTTATAAATATACATGTTTTAGTTTGAAATTGCTGTTGAAATTCACTGCTTTACATACTACAGGTCTAGTGAAAGCAGTATCTGAAAGCTCATAAATGACCATTCCTTTTGTTCATAGACTGCAAAGTGGGCTAAGTTTTCAGATAACAAGATATTGTATCTAAACGGTTTTCAGTGATTCTTCAAGCTGTACTAGTTAACATTCCTCATCATCACCGTCACTGCCAATGCATTGTCTTGTGCTTCAGATCCATCCTGTCTTGCTCTGAGCACAAATAATTCAACTCCCCACTATTAATTCTTTCTAAATAGGTTATATTTGTCTTTTAATCTCATAGTCTGGGAGCCATTAATGATTTTGAAGAGAGACATGTGTAATTTTTAATAATTTAGTTTATCTGGCTTTAGAAGACCATTTGTCTTGCTTTTAATCTATAACAACCCTGTTTGGATTTAAGACTGCGGCCAGTAAATGCCAAAGGTAGAGACAATTTTGGTTACATTATGCAATTCTTAACCTGGTGCTGAGGCCTCCAGCTGCACAGTTTATGATGACACCCATGAATGAATTTTAAAAAAACTCCACAGCCTGAAAGCAAAAGACAAAGCCTGGAAGGCTTAGGTGATAATGGTAGTAGTATGTTCATATGTTCATTAATTGCTATGCTGCTATACCAAATACCAAGCTTTGTGTTACCCTCTTGCTTATTTGAACTGGTAGCTTCAGCCTCATTTTCCATGATGAAATGTTACAGATTATTGGAAATTTCTTGAATCTCAGCTTTCAGAGATCATCGTGAACTGCAGGCTAAATCAAACTGCTGTGAGTGTACCTGGTTTGATTTACTATGCAGAAATTTGTTTTAGTGGAAAACAATAGTGAATTCCTTCAGTCACATATCAGAATATAATCACCACATTAGGCAGTAATTGGAAGTCGTAGTAGAAAGGCCAAGGATTTAATTAATTTTCAAGATCCTACCACATTACATTGCTAGCTGCTCCTTTACAATGTGAAATATACATGCAGCAGTCAAGTAGGGTTTAAAACCCCTGTATATTTGTCATATGTTTTTAAAAGCCTTGGAGAATGATTTTTTTATTTATTTATTGTCAACCCGTATATTTAAATGGAAAACTATATATGCTTTGAAAATTTCTGGAAGAGAGTTGTCAACAAAGAAAAGGTATCATTCTTTATTGGACTACATTATTTTACTTAGTCAGCTCTGTAGAAACCCTGGGGAGGTTACTATATTTCACATCGCTTCTTCCTATATGTCTAAAAACTTCTGTCTGCCAATGCTTGCTGTTTTTGCTGCCTCTTGAAAATAGCCGTTAACTCTTCTGCAGGGTCATGCAATGGCTTTGGTTAATCAACCATTTATGTTAAGATGGGGCATTTAGCAAAGTTGGATAAATACCTTGAACATGGATGGTCCTTTACTAAAATGAGCTGTAGAAGGATTTTCACAGCAGTGTCAGAATCAGCCAACTAGTGATTGTTTATGAAAAGTCTGGTTACATCTAAATGGAGGGGTTTTTTTGTTGCAGTTAAATGCAACAAAGGAAAATAAGTTTCAGATGTTTTTTTGGTTTTTTTAGTCTTCCCACAACTTCTGCTCTACACAGCCAGACGAGTACATGCCCGTGAAACTTTGAGAGCTACCAAGGGTGCCAGTTCACATAAAACAGCACTTAAACATATGTTCAATCCCACTAGACTTCAAATCAAGCATGTGCTGAGAGCACATTGTTTTAAGAAGGATGAGCAGTTTGCTGTTGCACTTGCCTATGATTTCTTGGAAAGGATAATTTTGCACACCAGTCAAGTAGACTGCATGAATCTAGAGCAACTTGAGAAAAATATCATCAAAAGCAATTAGAAGATATGACATAATGAATTACTTATGTCCATCTGTGGAGAATGCTGTTGATTTCTGACCAGTGTAATCATCTTTGAAAATCTCAGCTAAGTAGAAAATAAACGCCTTGTAAATAGGCATATGCAGGTTTAGGTATTTACACGATGCAAAACCACATTTAACTATAAACAACTTTTTCTAAAAAAGGTAAATTTTTCCTTTTGCTGTTGCAAGTTTGTCAAGTCTTGACCTGAACTAAATTCTCAATGTTGGTAATTTCACAAATGGCTTTGAAGTAACGTGGGTTTGAATAGTGCACAGGGCTGTGACCATGCCAGGGGCACTGCTGGAGGTGCCCTGGGTGTGAATCACAGAATCACGGAATCACTAAGATTGGAAAGGACCTTCAAGATCATCAAGTCCAACCGTTAATCCAGCGCCCTGTGGTGGAAGTGGTGCGGTGCCCTCCCTCCCTGACCAGCCCCGTCCCGCGGCCCCCAGCAAGGCAAGGTGTGCTGGACAGGGGACAGCGATGGGGTCAATTGCAGCCTGGCCACCCCCAGGTGCTGCCCCAGGCCTGTCTGTGAGGCTGGCCAGACCCAAGTGAAAACTCGTCTCCAGAGCTAAGGGGCACCATGTGCATGGGGGACCCGGGTGAGGCTTATCCGTGGTCTTTCTCTTAGCTTAGCTATTTTTCACAAAGCCTTCTCTGAGGTTGGGCTGGCATGCCATGTCAGAGCACAGCCCTGATTGTTTCCTGTTGGACAAAATGATAATGGGTGCTGGGTGCCTTCCTGCTGGCTGTGTGAACCTGCACAGCATGATGATCCATCTCTGTTCACAAACTCTTGCAGTGTGAGAAGTGCCAGTGACTAGGGAGTGGGAAACTATGTTAAAATGGATTTATGTGCTGGGAAAGTCTTGGAGGAAACATGTTTGTGGGAGAATAAATGGACCTGTCCATTACTCTGCTGCTTTGTTCTCAATAATAGCCACAAAACAGAAATTGTCCCTCACCCAAAATCCATGTTATTGCTGGCTTTAACTGGATTGATTCCTTCAAATTCCAAATCTCATCGGAGTTGGACAGTGAGAGAAGTTGAAACAAAAGTCAGAATGTCTTTTCTTATCAACAGGGGAGCCTGATAATAATTCTGGTTCATTGGGGTGAGGTGGTGAGGTTATGGACGTAACCCCAGCTGAATACCCCAGCACTGGAGAACCGCCGTGAACTTTGAGGAAGACAGGGTACGTTCTTCATGCTCGGCAGTCCAGAGAAATTGAGCTGTGTTTGTGACATCAAATTATTTTCAGCCCTTCCAGCAGTTCCACATGCTCCAGCGGGGAACGATGCTTCCACTGTCACCACATAGACTATACTTTCTCTTTCCCTCTCCATCCATTCTTACTTACCTACATGGCAGAGGCTTTTCTGAGGACAGAAGTCCTCTTATAACTGGCAGTTTGTACCCTGCTTGAAATCTCAGATGTTTAACTGCTGCCTTCTGTGTTCAGTCTCTTAACAAAGAAAACAAGTCTCATCCTGAAAATATCCTTTTTTTGCTGGGACATTCACACATGTTAAAATTGTCTGGTTTAATGATTGTCTTTAGTCAGAGCTTAGTGTCTAAATTTTCTGGAAATAAGCAGAAAGGCCTTTCTTTAAAATGGGAAGAAAGGTGGCTTAAAAAGTAAGCCTTAATATTCTAGAGTCCTTTTTTATTAACTTCACATTTGAGGGAAAAAAAAATCTTATGACTTATGTCAGGATCTTTTGTTCACTTAATGAATTTTTCAAGGTATTAAACATAATTTGTGCAATATGATGACTATTAAGCTAGTAGGTGAGGATGGGAGTAGAATATAATTTCAATTAATATCCCATCTGAAATAAAAAGAACATTCTCAAAGATTTAAAAAAAATATTCACTGATTCAGGAAAGAACCTTGTCTTTGTGGGAAACTAAGCCATACGATATGGCAATAACAGCTCCATAGAAGAGGGAGTGGAAAGTATGTTGAAGATCAGTCTTTACATTTAACACTTCAAAAAATGAACCTTAGTGAAGCTGCCAGGCAGCCATGCTCGTCGTGCACGTTCACACTCACAATATATGTGTGAGGATGTATATATGCATATACCTCTCCTCCTCATTTTGCTAATTTCTGTGGGTGTGATGATTAGAGACTGGGAGGAGATTAAACCTCAGAGCACAAACGTATGGTGGCCCTAAGCAAGTTTACTTTGGAAGTGTTAAATGTGTGAAGTGATCTTCAATATATGCAAATTAAAAACTTCTGGGAGTACTGTGCATGCAATGAAAAGAAAATATAGCCTTCTGCAGATAGAAAAAGCAAGCTTATTAGGAATTAATAACTGTCTCAGTCCTAGGGAAATAAGAGAAAATGATGCATCTAATTCTTACTATAGCAAAATGTAATTAACAGGAAGGTCAGAGGGCAAGGACATAGTACGCAATTAAGTCTTCCTCAATCTTGCACTACACAGGTAAACACAATACAAGTTTAATAATGAACAAATCCTCTGGTACCTAGCACACATTTTTAGAATTCTCATTTACATGAATTCTGTGGGGATCTTATTTCTTGCTATAGCATGTTTTTCAGTTCAGTATAGAAAATCTCAGAAAACTCTGAAGACATTTTCCTCACATCTTTCTTTGGGTTTCCTCTGATCACCCTACCACTGAAGCATTGCTGTAGTTCATTTTTCTGCATGTTACTTGAGATTTAGTGCTAATGCAGATAAGGCGAAGCTGTAACAAAGCTGCTGCTAACATGTGAAAGCTGTGCTTTGAAGTGATAGTGTAATGAATACCGATGTTAGTTACTGCTGGATACATTCTTTACCTTTCAGATGCCGAGCTATTTTAGTACTGATGCCTGATTTTATTGTTTTTTTAGTCCAGGACACTTGTTTGAGGATATATGGTATTCATTACATACCTGTTCACAAATGCACAGTGAGAGCGGATTCAGCTCTCAGCACGCTTTGAGCAGGAGGTCGGAGTAGATGACCTCCCAAGGTCACTTCCGACCTGAATTAATCTGTAAGTCTAAAATTTGCACGCAGATCTCTGGTTTTTACAGTTCTTTTAGGGAAGCAAAACATTGCAGCTAAATATTGGGTTTCACCTGCAGTACATTCGAGTTCTCAGAGGTGGCCTGCTTTTTATTTGTGCCCCGCTTGCCCACTTCACTTTCTCTCGCCTCATTTTCTGTCAAGACCTTCCACACTTGCACCTGATTTCTGCCTCACAGCAAACCTGACTAAGACCCACTTCCCTTTCTGCTTTTGCTTTCTGAACTCTCTCTTCTCGGTGGCTGAGCCCGGGGAGTCATGTACCAAACGCTGGAAGCCTTAACACGGGGACACTAGCAGCCACTGAAAGGGGCTGCAGTTTGACAAAACAGCATCACCAGAAGGGGCTATATTGTAAACTTACCTTTCTAGGCAGCATCAGCTAAGATTTATGCAAAGGGGCTCTCTAGACTCGGAAATGTCAAGAAACATGTCAAAAGGGCGAACTCATACACTAAATCATCCCCTAACCCCTCATGTCAGACCTCCCAACCTTACACGGTGGATAACTCTGAACAACAAGCTAGCACCTAATCTGGAAACTGTGTAGTCACATTAAGGATGAGTGCAAAACTAACCTGGTTCATCTTTTTTGTCATCAGTGGAGAAGGCCCTTGCCATAAATGTTACAGGATTTTTGGTTTTTACCCCTGGGCAGAAGACTGCGGTAAAGGGTCAATGCCCTTCTCCCAAACAACCTGTGCAAATCCAAACTGTGCTAGTTTAAAAAGAAAGGCGGGGGGGGGGGGGGAAGGGGAGGAGAAGGAAAAGAAAGAGGACAAGTGTATTGACTAATTAGAAAATCAGAGCAGAGAATATAATTTTTCCAAAGTACTAGCTCTGTTTCTTGGGCTCTTGACCTGTAACGTTTGAGTAGCAGTAAGCAACCATTTCATTTGGAAAACTGGGGGAATTCCTGTTCAGTCTAAATCCTCCTGAGATGGGAATAAAAACCTCTGCAGAAAACAATTTTGGTCTCAAGTTAGAAACAAGGAGTGAAGAAGAAGAAAGCCATTTTTGGCTCTTTTGGAAAAGACAAGTCTGAAATTCAGGTGGTAGGTCCTTTTCTGACAGAGGTGTGAGATGTGAGGCAGCAGAGGAATGAGTGCTGGTGTGTGAGATAGGAGCTTGCTCCCCCACACACTCCTTTTTCCAAAGGCTCAGATGTGAACTGAATTTCTTGTGCTCAGCTGCTAAAAAAGGTGTGTGGGTTTTGTTTTTTTTTTTTTTTCCCCCCAAACAGTCGTACTTTTTACTGCATCGAAGCAAGGAGAAACGGACAGCCAACGTACTAGCCAGCGAGGCGGAGTGCGGGGGGTGAACTGGGGCTACCTTTTGCGAAAAGGGCATGCCAACCACGCGCCGCACGCCCACCTCTCCCGCGGCCCCGTCTGCGCACCCGCCTGTGCCGTCTCGGCTTTCGGGGGGGGGGTGGGGGGGGCCCTTGTCTTCGGCTTCGCCGGTTACCAAAGAGGGCTGTGCCTCCCGCCCTGAGCGGGGCGCGCCCCAGCCGCCGCTCCTCTCGCTGCCGGGGCTGCCGGAGCCGCGCAGCAGCTGGAAGAATCCGGCCCCAATTCGGCAACAGCTCTGGAAAACGCTCCTTTCTTCTTCGGCTTTAAAACTCATTTACCCTTTCCGCACGTGTCAAAACATGTCAGATATTACGAGCATGAGCTCTTGAGATCGTGATAATTCACGTCTCCCTTAATCTTACAGCTCTTTTTGCTGAACGATTGTGGTATATTTTATACTTGTTTTTTGCTCGCTTGCTTTCTCTGGTATAAGTTGAGGTTATGTTTGTTTTCAGGGATACGACTATATTTTGTCTGACAGAAAATAAGGGGTTAGTTTGAAATATCTGTTATTCTGTGCATCCCCCCCTTTCTCCTTGGGAAAAATAGGGAGGTAGAAGATGTTCGTACTGCAATGCTTGTATTGGCAGGTGAAAGAGTACAGATATTTTTTGGTTTACTGAATAGTGCATACAAAAAGGATAAAAAAGTATCCCAAATGAATCAGAAGTAAATTCCAAACAAAATCATAGTAAAATTGTTATGAGCTTGAACAATTCTAAAGAACGTAGTACAGGCAGATTCAGTATTTTAAAATGAATATGAGAAAATATTTTCTTGAACTTGTGCATTTGGTGGGGAGAATGAGTTTCTTTAATATTAATAATCTCCACATAGTTGCATAGAACAAATGGTGATATGGGAAATAACCTTACCTATACTCAGCAGTGCATATATTGAGACTGATATTTACAGTTCTTTAGACCTATATTAATATTACAGAAGAAATCTTGTCCTCTTTTTTTCCCCTTTGTGTTGGTATTTGCAATTTAATAAGATCACTAGGAGCAAACCGAAGCTCCTGCACTTAGATTTTTTCTTGCAGGTCTCATAGCTAAAGAATGATGGTGATAACCTGACCAAGTTTTAATTTTTGCACAAAATCAAAGCTCAGTTTCAGCCATCTTACTTATAAAATTAATTAGGGAATGTATTGTCTTCACTGTGGTTTGGACATCACTCCCAGGTAGCTATACAGAAGTGTACTGCAGTCCTTATCTGAATGCAGTTATTCAATAAACACATTAATACTAACTGATCATTTTTCTTTTTATAGTGAACAAGGGGCTTGCACCTCTTGTTTTATTAGGAAGTAAAAAAGCCTCCAGCTGATTTTGGTAAGAATTTTGCCTGAATGGACTACAGGCTGCAGTCCAAATAAGATTTCTTCCAGTGCATATCTGTTTCATTTTCTAAAGTTTCTATATTCTGATAGCACACATGGGAGTGACTTAAGTTTGAGCTTAAAATTGCAGGTTCAGGGCACTGAGCTGCTGCAGTGATGCTGGGCTGTTATGCATTTGTTAAGGCTTGCTTTGTTGCCTACCTGAACGCTTGGAAGTTGCTAGTGTTTATCTGAAGTCCAGATGAGTAGCTGGGAGAATTCCATGCAATGGAGAGGAGGAAGAATAGCAGCTGCATTCGTAGAAACTTTTTCTTTACGTAAGTGCAGTCACCCATGATAGCCACCCTCCACCCTGACACAGGACAAAGGTCTTGTTAGTGCCAGTCCTACCCGGTGTACTGAAGGCTTGGGCCACACTACACAACTGCAGGTTGGCAAGGGCATGACACTATTAACCAAAGCTGTCTCTCAAATCTCAACTGACCTCAATACCAAAGAGGAACTTGCCAGCGAGTCCTTACTCCCTTCAGGCGCCGATCTGTTCTTTTTAAGTGGATTGGAATGCAGGGTTTCAGGCTTCTAGCACAACTTGCAAAATATGTATTACTCAGTATATAGAAGTTGAAGAAAACTGCGTAGAATGTTGGAATTAAGATAGAAAAGTGCTTCATCGTTTAGGTATTAAGTATGTTCTTTTAATCTATATGTTTTTAAGTGTGTGCATGTAAGTAATATGTATTTATATATACAGGTGTTTCTGACATATATCCAACTGGTTTATGCAAATCTCGGCAAAAGATATTAAAAATGGCCGTTTATCAATATAAATAGCTGGAGCAGATATTTGCTTTACCACTACTCCACCTACTGGTACTGTGCTAAACTGACTGATATATTAGAGACTAACAAAATAAAAGAAACAAAAGTGGCCCCAGAGCACAGGCACCGAGTGATTAATTAATTAACTGCAGTTGTGGGGAATGGTGGTTTAAAGGAATAAATAATGGTTTATTTCAGATGGGTGGAGGCTGAACTATGCCTTTCTGCCCATAAATACACATCAGTGGTTTTCTTACCAACAAAAATATCTAAAACTTAATTTGAGAGGAGCCAATATTATAACAGATGTTTCTGACTATACATTTACAACAAAACCCTTTGCACATATATTACTTGAATAACAGTGTAGAATTACCTCAGAACAGTAAAATATCAATTAAAATTAAGTCTTCCAAAAGCTACAGCAATGTGAGCAAATAGAATATGACACTGTCTTAAAAATTTATAGTGGGGAAAACAAACACTGTCACAAATGGACTATGCTCAGCTATTTGGGGCTGAAGTTTACATGATATGATTTCTTATCACGGTGATTGAGGAGGAGCCCAAGCTTCAAAAAGGTCTTAAGACAACCCTGTGGAATTTGTCAGTTCTGCATATGACATGGCCCTCGTTCAAGGGCACTGGATGCTTGTGATATCTACATGAAATTCAGATAAATCAAATGCAACTGTAAGACCATTCTTGGCTCTGCTGAAAAAAAAAAAAAAAAGAGTATTTTGCTTTTGGAGGGTCTGTAGCCCCAAACCTTGGGGAAAAAAGAAAACCACCTACTTTGTGGTTGCCTGTTTTTTCATTCTTCCTGCTTTTACTGGGCTAATAAAATACATCCTTTTGCTGGGCTATCATAGGGTTTCATAAAGAGCCCACCATACTGTGAAATCTGTGAGAAGCCCCTTCATCAGTGAATTCCCTGGAGAAGGCTATCTGCTGTCTTTTTAATATTTAAAAGATAAAAGGAGACAGTGATGAACTGAGTGCACTGTTGTTTGGCAATCATCTTGTCTGTATTATATATGCACATCATAATATCTATGTCATACGTGTGCTCATGGCCAGCTCCTTCACTTCGTTCTTTTTGGTTATCATCTTGTTAGTCAGTCACATTTTCTTGATAGGTAGATGCTAAGAAAGCGTACACTTATTTTAGCAAATTTTACAACAGTGTAACTATGCAAAGCAAATATTTTTAATTTCTGTGGCATGGTTCCTTGCAAAAGTCTGGTAGTGAACCTTTTCCTCTGGTTTTGTAATTGAAAGCGTGACGAGGGTACCTTTTACTCTGTCATACCTGCTGACACCAACCAGAAAAGAATCCTTTTAGCAGTAATTTAAAGACTATTTATTTTCCTTTTCTGCAGAGGACTGCATGCGTGCAGGAGTGAAGTGAAACCTGATACCTCCACCAAAGGGACCTGCAATCCATGATGGATTTCTACTGCTAGGTGTAACCAGGTACCCCATTAAATCCAGGCTCCTCAGCTAAGCCTAAATCAAGGGCAAAGGGCAAGAACATGTTCATTGTTGTGCGTCTCTGTGCATTGGTCTTGAATCCTTGATTAACAGTAGAGAAATATGGGTATCTGGACTGAATATTAGGCACACGCACTGTGCTGTGCTCAGGTCCTCACTGACATGACAAATCACCAGGACCATGGAACATGCCGTGATACATAGCTCCCACGCAGCCCTGGTGTGCTCCACTTTTCTCCTGTAGGTACGTTTGGCTGAATCCCTTCATAATAAGCTGTGTAGTCCTACCGGTGTAGTATCCTCCCCTTCTTCCCAGCTGCTAATGCCTTTCCTTTAGATGACTTGACTGAAGCCTTGGGACAGGAACCAGTACTCTATTACGCCAGAAAGCCACCCAAGGGTTTAGAAAGAGAGAAACCTGAGGATACGAGTGTGCAGTGACTCCTTTGGACTGGCAAAAGGTACCTCATTTACCCTTGTGGTGGGTTGACCCTGACTGGATGCCGAGTGCCCACCAAAGCCGCTCTTATCACTCCCCTCCTCAGCTGGACAGGGGAGAGAAAATATAACAAAAGGCTCGTGGGTCGAGATAAGGACAGGGAGAGATCACTCAGCAATTACCATCATGGGCAAAACAGACTCGACTTGGGGAAATTAATTTCATTTATTGCCAATCAAATCAGAGAATGGTAATGAGAAATAAAAACTAATTCTTAAAACGCCTGCTCCCCCCCACCCCACCTTCTTCTCAGGCTCAACTTCACTCCCAAATTCTGCACCTCCTCCCTCTGAGCAGCACAGGGGGATGGGGCATGGGGGCTGTGGTCAGTTCGTTACACATTGTCGCCGCCGCTCCTTCCTCCTCAGGGGGAGGACTCCTCACACTCTTCCCCTGCTCCAGCGTGGGGGCCCTCCCACGGGAGACAGTCCTCCATGACTTCTCAAATGTGAGTCCTTCCCACAGGCTGCCGTCCTTCAGGAACAGGCTGCTCCAGCCTGGGTCCCCCATGGGGTCACAAGTCCTGCCAGCAACCCTGCTCCAGCCTGGGCTCCTCTCTCCACGGTCCATAGGTCCTGCTAAAAGCCTGCTCCAGCGTGGGTTCCCACGGGGTCACAGCCTCCTCAGGCATCCGCCTGCTCTGTAGTGGGGTCCTCCACAGACTGCAGGGGCACAGCCGGCCTCACCATAGTCTTCACCACAGGCTGCCGGGGAATCTCTGCTCCAGTGCCTGGAACAACTCCTGCCCCTCCTTCTTCACTGACCTGGGTCTCCGCAGGGCTCTTGCTCTCACATATTCTCACTCCTCTCCCTGGCTGCAGTTCCACAGTTTTCTTCCCCCCTTCTTAGATACGTTATGAGAGAGGCACTACCACCATCGCTGATGGGCTCGGCCTTGGCCAGCAGCAGGTCCATCTGGCAGCAGAGCAGCTGGCATTGGTTCTATCAGACGTGGGGGAAGCTTCTAGCAGCTTCTCACATACACCATCCCTATAGCCGCTCCCCCCTGCCTCCCCTTACCAAAACCTTGCCAAGCTAACCCAATACAACCCTGGAGAGGTAGGAGGGAGTAGTTAGTAAGAAGACCGCAGGCTGAGCACTGAGGACGGAGCGGTGCGTTGGAAGACGTCATTATAGGAGGAAGGGTGGAGGGGTAATTAGGTGAGTTTGCTCCTGTTCTGTGCTGTAGTGCTGAACACGGTGCTTATTCTCAGTGGTGCGGAGGTTAAGAGGAACAGGTCTAAATGGTCATCTGGGGGGTATGCAATTAGCTTTCATGCAGAGCAAAGCCAGAGCAGGAAAGCTTGCACCTGTGGATTCTTGATGGAAAACCACTCTTGACTGAGCATAGTCTAAAGTGAGATCTTTTTTCTGCAGAGCACAGAAAAGCTGTGTGTTGAATACAAGAGGATCAACACAGCTGGTTGCTAACATCTTGATTAGGGATGGATGAACTGGTTTGGATAAAACAACAACTGGCCTGGCTGTGCACAGACCTCAAGCTGAGTCTGAATGTGGAAGGAGCAAAACAATACAAAGCTTATATTATTATTTTCACTCTTACTCATTAACATTTGTCTGTAGTTCCTGGTTACAGCAAAACAGCTGAAACACAGTGCAGGGATGGCACATTTCCTGGCTAACTGGAAAGAAAGGAGGTCGCTTGGCCTCTCTTCCTATCACCAGACATGCTTCTAGACAAGAGACGTTTGCCCCTGAACCCCGCCACGGAATATCTGAACATTTGCCCATCCCTCTTTCAGAGTATTCAACCTGCAGCAGTTCAGAGAAAACTGCCAGCAACATCGCCCTCCCTGAAAGGCTTTTCTGAAGTGTCTGTGAAGTTTCTGTAGAGGAGGTTACTCTGGGAGCACCAAAAATTGCCATGCGTGCCCGTGCCAGTGTTTCCCCATCGCGCCCAGACGGCCGCGTAAGCCCGGTGGTGTGGCCGCTTGGCGCGGCGCAGCCGGGGCGGGGCGGGGCGGGAGGTCCGGCTGCGCCGCGTGAGTGACAGCTTGGCAATGCTCAGCACTGCGGCTTTGTGGGAGCGTTGTGGAAATATTTGGATCCTGATTTCAGGTGAACACCCACCTGGCGTTTGGGCTGGACCGTGTGTTTTTTGCGAGTGCATCTCAGTAGTTTACACAATAAAATGCTATCTTTCTCCAAAAGGTCTCTCAATGTACAGTTATAAACAAGCTATAGGTCAGCATTCTTGTTGAATATGCTCACATGGGCCTTTTTTCAGAGTTGTCTCATTTCATGAAGACAGAACATAGGAAATAGTGTTCTGTGGCCATTCATTTAAACCATGGCTAATCTTGGGAGAGCTATATTTTACAGTGAAAGCTGCTATTTTACATACATAATAGTTTGGGGTTTTTTTTCAATTTAATTGCACAGAAGGGATTGTTTCCAGTAAATTAAAATTTCTTTGGCACCAATTATTTGGCAATATGAAGACGTAGTATTTTACCTTCATTTCATTTCCTCTAAATTAATCTGATGATAATTATATTTAAATAATAAAAATAATGAGGTATGTTTCCTTCTCTAAATTACTTCTTTGTCATGTGTGCTTCCTTTTGTATGGAACTTGGTGACTTTCTTTCTTTTAGTAGTTCTGAAATATTCTGACGCTAATTACATTTTGAAATATAACCTTCCAACTATGTTGCTTCTGTTTTTTACTCATTTCAGATTGGTTTAGAGCCATATTACATATATCAGTGTGCTTTCTTTTCCATCTTTAGCTTTGTTAATTAAATTCTGTATCCTCTATATTGCTCATGATTTGTAATGTCTGTTGCCAAATTCCAGTCTCTGCAATGTGAAATCTATTCAGTATAAATATTTTATTTGTCCAACTGTTTTTTAAAAGTAATTCAGCCATAATCTCGAACATTTTCTTTCTTTGCAGTGTACTAAGTGGCCATTGAATTTATAAAAAAAACAAAGAAAAATGTTTTGACATACTCCATGCAAAAATAAGAGATTAAGCATGTATTTCTCTTGCTGCTAGTAAAAACTAAAAAGATCTGTCTTTAAGGTTGTTGGACTATACGTGACAGAAAGATAGTAGATTTGCAACCGGAGCAGATGAGCCCAGTACTCCTTCTGGTTGAGCACGGGGTATGGGATAGACCCCCATAAGTGTAAGAGGAAGTTACAACTAACTTTGCATTCTTCAGTTGTAACATATTTAATCCACAGGGGAAAAGAATAATGCGTTGCAGGTGCCACTTGCCTTATAGCCTAAAGCTGTAAACATATAAAGACGATCACTGTGGGTCAGACCAAAGTCCGTCTAATGCTGTATTCTGACTCTGTAAGAGTCTATAAGTGAGTGCTTAGGAAAGAGTTAAAAGCAGAGTAAGGAGGTAGGATGCTTCCTTTCAGTATTTTTACTGGTCTCCAACTGTTCCGTCAGAGGTGTTTCAGTCACCGAACTGGTTTTGGTCAGGGAACTCTATATGCCAAGTCTGGTCTCCTGTTTAGTATCTGTCAGTGGACTTCTCTTGTAAGTTCTGTCTCCCCTTGAACCCAGATTTTGCATCCAACAGCATTGTGGGGTCACAGACACTGCATAGGCAATGGGTTCCTTTTTTATGCGTGGAGCCTGGCTCCTGTTATCTTAATTTGATGCTCCCTAGTTCTGATACTGTAGAGGAGAAATGAAACAGTTCATCCCTATCCACTCTTTTCACACCAGTCATGATTTTGTAAATTTTTTCTCATATCTTCCCTTAGTCACTTAATTTCCATGCCAGAGATTGTTAGCTTAGTTGTGCCTTATGCAAAAGCTGTCCTAAACCTTTGATTTTCTGTTGTGGGTTTTTTGGGTTTTTTTTCCTGCACATATTTCATGTTACTGTATCTGTTCTGAGATTAAGGAATATACAATATTCAAGGTAAGGGGGTACCATGGATTTACACAATCACATAATGAAGTTCTCCATTTTATTCTTGCTTCATTTTGAAATAGTTTCAAACATACGATTCGTCTTTTTTGACTACTATTGAGCACTGGGTAGGCATTTTAATGGAATTTTCGATCACAATCCAAAGACCACTCTCTGAAGCTGTAACGTTCAGATCAGCAGCCATCACTTTAAATGTGGAGTTGAAATTATTTTTCTTCTATCTGACTAACTGCACTTTTACCTATATTGAACAGCATCTGACATTTTATTGCTCAGTCTCTTAGTCTCATAAGATCCTGCTGTAATTTTTCAGGAGTCTTATCCTTCCTACTTTAATAACTCAGTACTGTCAGCAAACTTTGTCAGCTCACCACTTCACCCCCTTTGGGAGGTTATGTTTATGACCATATAGAACAGCAGCGGTCCCAGTAAAACTCCACTGATGAATTTCTTTCACTACTTGAGATTCGGTCACACTGTATCTTTACGCCATCGTTAAGCCAATTATCTAGCCAGGGTTTTTTCCCTTGCATGTGGCCGTCTAGTTCTCCAAAAGCTTTTAGTGAAAGAATTTCTTGAAGACTTTTTGGAAGACTAAATATGTTATACCAAGTTGATGATCTGTAAACCAAGATGATTCCTGTTGAAATCTAATCCTGAGAACGCCTTAAAAACTAGGTTTTTAAGGCATTGCTTCCCCTTTGAAAAGATGCATTGTCTTTTTCCAAGTAGATCATGTTTGTCCAAGTTTTTATTCATCCTGTCCTTCAACAAGACTTTTACTAACTGGCCCTGTGAAGGTATCAGGATTCCATCTTGTTCCTTTGGCATCATTTTCCTGTCTTCATTTTATTTTATTTTTTAATGACAACACATTTTTTATCTTCAGGTACCAGCACAGCTTTAGGCACGAATTTATAACCCACCACTTGTCTGCTTCATCTTCAAGCTCCCTTGAAACGCCTGGGTGGACGCCATCTGGTGCTGGTGAGTTCCTACTGTTCATTTTGTCCATTTGTGTCATGACATTTTCTGCAACGGTTTCAATTTCATACGGATCTTCTGACAGCTGTCCCAGGCAAAAGGATTACAGCATGGGATTCTGTAGTACTTTCCATAGTGAACAGTGGTGTAAAAAATTCATTTGGCTTCTTTGTTATATTTTCATCTTCTTTGAGTGTACTTTTTGTAGCTTTATCATTTATTGGTTATGCAAGTTCTTTGTTGGTTTCTTGTCCCTCATATGTTGGAGGAAAGATTTATTATTAGGTTTTTGTTGCATGTTGCTATTGAGTCTGTCAGTTGATTTTTTTTTTTAATACTTTTTTTTTTGTGTGTTGTTCTGTTTTAATTAGTAGGGCTCAGCCTATTTGAAGGATGTCTTATAATATTGCAAACTCTACTCCTTAAACATCCTGGGTCCTTCCTGCTCTTTTAGAGGTATTTCTTAAGAGGGTTTATATATTTTTCAGAAAACTACGTGTATGTACTTTGCCATTAGCTCTGAATATTTGGGATGTTCTGTATGTTTGAAATCTAGTTGCCATGAAATCTAGTTGCCATGACTGTTGCAATAATCTGTTGATGAATTCTGAACAAAAAGTTAATCCTTTCATCAGATATATAGAGTAGCCTTTAACTGCTGTTTATGTATTTTTTCAAACTCATCCATTTGTAGTAGAGCTAGTGAAAAGTATCTAGAATTCTAATCATCTGATTTCTTGTTAATTTGAATCTGTATACAAACAGGTTTTAAATGAAAAGGGATATGGAAATTATTCAGCAAGGGAGACCCACAGAGACTTCTACGATTGCTATAAACATGAGGGATTCCAGACAGGGTCCCCCACAGGAGCAAACTTATGGAAACCTGAACATTGTGCAGATTCTGTAAAAACTCAGTAGAGAAAGATGCCAGTTTTTTCTCTGTTGTTTACCCATCTCATCACACATTAAAAAAAAAAAAGATAAAAAAAGGATAAATATTGTCAAGGTTAAATTCCTGTCTTGTCATGACTGAAAAATTATCGAACACTTCTAACAGCTCCTCACAATATCTTTTTTCTAAGGTATGCAATGTGTATTAAGGTCATACTGTGGGCAGTCTTTCCCACTGTTTTGGGGGGTTATTGTGAATTGGAATATCGCATTATGGTGTCAGATAGAGAAATTATTCAAGATTTCTCAGGAGTGCGAATAAAATTCTGTTTTGTGATTTTGACTCCAGGAGAGGGAATAAGGAAATGAGATGCAAAGAATTCCTGGAGTCCAGAGACGGGATGAGACTGTGGGAGCAAAGGGTCTGGAAAGGCTCTTGGAGTAGGGGATGGGTTAAGAGAAAGTGAACTGGGAAGGAAGATTGTCCTATGCCGTCTGGGAAAAGAGAGACACAGAACTGGGACAAGGGTCTTGAAAGCGGCATTACTAATGAGGAAAGGGATGAGAGTGGATGTAGCAACAGTACCCACCCCATGTTATCTACAGCCTGTTGTCTCAGAAAAGCACATCAAACAGGAGCTAGTTGTTCAGATTCCTTTGACTCTGAACCAAATTAATAAACCTTACCTAATCCGAATGGCTAAATCCAAAATCCAAAAGTTTTCTTTAATCCAGATATGAATGCTTCCACAATCACAGCCTGAGATTTGCTTAGTTTATTCATTTACTTGTTCTGTTCTCTCAAACAAAAGAGAGGAAATATACTTTACAAGCCTTTGGATAGAGAAATTACTCAATGAGAAGTGAATTCCTAAACTTTTACTGAGTAAACAACAGCATCAATTACTCATTTTGGATATGTTGATTATTGAGCATCCAAGAATGTAAAAATCTTGGCTTTGGGATGAAGATGAGCACTCACAGGTTTGCCCTGTTAAGTGCAGAAGAAAATTTCACCTTGAAAACTAGGCTTATTTATCTTATTTTTTGATATGCAGTAAATTAGATGTCCCATGTTGGAGATTGTCAATGGCTATCACGGTCACTGCGCAACTAGAAAAAGGCTAAAGATTATCTACACAGCTCTCAGCAGTGGAATAGGTAAGTGGCATGATGCTCCATTTTTGTCCCTTTTCTTTTTGTGTGTGTAGTGGATCTCACAAGCATTATGAGTTTTGTAAATGGAGCTATAGAGGCTTTAATTTGCCCAAACTGCCTCATAATTAATTCCTACTGGGGCATCTTTTTCCTGCTCTCACAAGAAAAGCTAAGCAGCATTACTATCAAACTTGGAAATTAGCATTGAAAAAGGCCTAAAAAGCATAAGTATTTGTTAGCTAAGGTCACAAGGTCATGAATTTTTTTCTCTTTTAAGTGCCTGTGGCAAAGGTTATTCCTGGGTTCCTCCATTGGCAATATTGTTCTTTAGAAGCCTAAAAAGCAGCCCAGAGTTGTCAGTAAAAAACAGGGAGGGAGAAAACTGGGGATACCAGAGCAAAACAACCTATGGGCCTCTCTTTGTGCAAATAACAGAAGAAGATTAAATTTAATCTGCTTAGAAAGAGAGGCAAAATTTACATGAAGTAAAACGCAGAGGAAAGCAAGAGAAGCAGAGAGAAGCAAAATCACTCTCAAGGCAGTTAGTCAGTGAAGTGCCCATTAGTTAACTGCTAACATGGCACAAGATACAACATTTTATTGATTTTATTTTATTTTATGGTAAAGGGCAGCCTTGTGTATGTGTGTAAATTACATTTCTGCAGGTTAATCTTGGGGACATGTATTTTTAAGACATATAATTAATGTGAGCATCTGTGGACGGTATAAAATCAGAAGAAATATAGATATATCATAGAGAGTAATTCTACTCCACTTCTCTGCTATTCAAGAGATAAGAGCTGAAATGCAGCTTGGAGGGAGGCCCAGGGGAGTAACGTGCATTGGAACTTTATGTACAGGAGCAAGAAGGAGTCCCATTTCAATGAAAAGTCCTCTTGCAAGGTTATGTTAAAGAATGAGGTCATTTCACATTTATTCCAGTTAACACAGCACTCCAAAAGGTCCTGAAGAATGTGAAGTAGAAGAACTAATTAAAATACTAGGGAAAGTTGCTTCTGTCTGGAAGATGAATAGTGCAACTGGTGATGTTTATGCAGGGGCAGCATCAGGCAGGCTGTCAAGTTCTACTTGGAGAAATAGTTTCCTCTGGATTTCTAACTTTCCTTATGAGTAACAGAGGTAACTGCAAAAGTAGATCAGCAAACTAGCATAAACAGATGCCTGCCTGTAATGCCATGTTTGTATACGTTCAAGACACCTACTTACCTTGTTGCTAGTTAATGTGTTGATTTGTAGTTTAAGCTGGCATTAGGCACCCATTGGATTTCATGCGTAGGTAATGAGGAATTCAGAGAATTGGCAGCTCACAGAGATAACGCTACAGTTCTAAAAAGGACTCTGTTGGCACTGCATCTTGGCAAGCAGCGCTGCTTTGGTGGAGAAGGGGTGCCCAGCTGAATGCACATGCTTTTGGGGTGACCTGAAGCTGAGACTTCACTGGCAGTATTGGCTCAGTGCTCAAAAGTGGTCTCCTGCCCGGTCTCTTGATAGGTTTCAGAGGAAGCTGCTCACTGACTTCTCTGGCAAAAAAGACAAATTTCATCTTCATATGAATCTAAATTTTTGGAGACATGGCAGAAGAGCAACGGGAGGGAAAGTTCTCATGTCACCTTCACACAGATTGTCGATAAGGATATTCTGGTCATGGCCAAGAAGCCCCACTGCTCTCTCCTGGAGAATGAGTTCATGAAAAACTTGTGTATTTATATTTTACCTCACTTTTTTTTTTCTTTTTTTTTTCTTTTTTTTTAAATCTTCAGTGTCAAAGAAGAGTTAGAAAGTGCTTCTTTTCATATAGGATCAAAACACCTACTTGTCTTGTTTTGATCTTACCTGCATAAAATCTTACTAGGTTTAGTGTACCTGGTATCTTGTTTCTGTGATTACAGTGGTCCATAAAATACTAGAATCTAAATTTAAGAAACCTAAAACCAACCAAGGAGGGCTTCACTTGCTTCCAAATATTGGTTTTCCATTGGGTAAAGGACTAAACCCTGCTTGTCAGGTGCTTTGTTTTTCGTTTTTGTTGTTGGTGGTGGGTTTTTGGGTTTTTTCCTTTGTAGTTGGTTTGTTGTGCTTTAAGAGGACTTTAACTTCATTTGCCCTCTTTGCTTCTGTAAATCAGATTATTTACCTGCTGTCCTCCTTCCTCTTTCAAATGGGAAAGTATCACTGGACAAGGTTGGACTACCCCAAAAATGTTGCCATTCCTTTTCATGTGGAGATTATGTAAGAGATCATTGAATAATAATCTTCTAAGCCTCTTCTAACTGAGGTGTGGATGGAAATCACTGCAGTGATTAGAATACGATTTGAGAACACTGAGTTTCTTATCAGTTGCAAAGAGAAGCATAAAGGGCTGGAGTGTCTAGACTTCAATTGAAGAAAAGACATTACATTGATGCATGTCTAGAAAAGGGACTTTGACCTAGGAGATCTAAAAAAAATAGGTTGGGACTTAGCAGTTCTTGTGCTCAGCACTGATTTCAACTTGCTTCTCAGATATTTGGCTAGAAAATGAAGCCAAGAAACAAGTTCTACTAATCTTAAAAACAGTAATTCAAACACACTACTATTACCTCAGGAAACAGGATGCACATGTTTATGCCAAAAATAAGCACATGATTAGTGACATGCCTAATGCCGAAGGGGACTTGTCCATGACATTTTGTCGGCTCCTCCCTCCTAAAAAGCCCTTTCTCTCCAATGACAAATAAGTAAGCCCCAATCTGTAAAAGCTATATTATAAGGCAATTAACGGTGTTCTGCCACTGAGGTCATTCATCAGCCTACGAGCTTCTCAGAGATTTAACATATTGATCCTTCTTTGTTCCATTTTCTCCTACATCCAATATCTTTAACAGAGTTGCTAATTATTTATTTTAGTAAAAGCACGAATGCTCCAATGATCATTGCCAACAGTTCAGCACTAATGAGCAGCTTTCTTGTAACTAACCATTGTGTGCATTCAATATGAGAAAGCAAAAACAGTAAGGAAAAAGTCTTAAGTAATGTTATGTAGTTATAGATAATAGTGAGGTGTAAAAAAAAAATCTTTGCAATTATTAAAAAGTTTGACTACCATTCTGAGAAGTGAATCTTACTGGACTATAATTATTATCATCACTGTTACTACTTTTATTGTTATTTGGGCAGCAACGCATTGTTCATGATGAGATAACAAAGATCCACTAAGACTGTTTGTAGCTGTTAACTTTCTGACTGAATAGAGAAAAAGGAAAGCTTTTATTTTATCCTAAAATGCAGTTCAAGGTAGCCTATAAATCCCACACATTTTCATCTCTGTCAGACATGCCAGTCATGTCTGAACTTTGTAGAAAATCTTTGAGGTATGAATAGAAGTTTGTAATTTTTCAAAAAAATAATTTAACAGGTTGTAGTGGACAGGTTCTGATAGCAAATGTTTTATTCAACTTCACTAGAACTCTCTTCTTCGGGGTCCGCATTAGAAGTCAAGATCCTATTATAACATCTGCTTTGACCACCTGCATATCCCTTGACTTTAACATTTCACCAACTTACGAAACAAGGGGGTGCTGTGATATGAATACTTGGGCGCCCACTGTGGCTTGAACCCTTATTGCAGCCTTTCAGCAGGAACTTCAGTAGGATCACTTTCCTTACTTCCTTGTTTTCATAGAAGTTGTGATAAATAATAAATAAAATAAATAATGAATAATAAATAAAATAATAAAAAAACCCCCAGCCAATGCATGTGAAAGATTGTCATGCATCCCACACATCTTCCTTTTGGTATCTCTAGCATTTCTATATTTGCCATGAAGTATGCACTGGAAGTAGATGCATAAGTTCTAATAGCTGTCTCACCCAAGCTGGGACCACTCATCTCTTTCTGTCTCCAAGGGCTTCATTAGGCCTTTTAACAGTATTATTGTGTTCACAGTTCATGAGCAAGTGATCTCTGACCTCATCTTCACCAGACTCGTTGTTTTCAAGACTGAATATCCCAATGTTTAACATATATCCTGCAACCTATACCTCTAGGTATTACACTGAATTTTTGCCTGATTTAAAACATTTACTGATGGACCAGTACTATTTAACCAAGAATTTCATTTCACTCTTTAATAATCTTCTGCCTTTTCTTGCTATCCATTAACTTTTCTGTGCTATGCAGATTCAAATATGTTTATGCCCTTGTCCAAGTCATGGATAGATACTATTAATATTGTTGTAAAAGTGTGGCCATTGAATTTCTTATTGTAATGAAGGAACCTTGTATCCTTGTACAGCATGTTAATTCTTCAAAGTGTTCAAACTTGGGTGTAACAGAGACCTTCAAAGCATAGATCTGAGAGAGAGATGAGTTCTCTTCCCGAAAGAGTCTCTGCTTATCATTAGTTCAAATATTCCCTCTGTTTGTGCTTCACAGGTATGTGGCTACTGAGATGCCCCTTCAGCCCAGTGTGTTGATGGAGATCACATATGAGTTATTCTTCAAATCTTAGTGAAAACAGAGATTGAGATATGTCTTTTTTTGAGAAATTAGTTCATCCAGTACTGAGATTATTTCTTGATGAATTTTTATCTATTTTGCATTTTAAAAATATTTGTCTTACTGTATTTTCAATTCTTTGTTTTGCATTGGTTTCTCCTCTAAATCATTGTTAATTTTAGGTAAATTAGACTGTTTCCTTTTCTCAGCACTAGGCATTTCATCAGTGCATAATTCCTATAACATCACAGCATTATTCAAAATAATAATTTATTTAATTTGAATGCGGTGAACACTAATTACGAAAGTAGTCCCACTTTTATGTGAATGTCCTACTGTGAAAATCTTTTCTGGTTATGGTATTTTCTTCATCCTAAATGCTAGTGGATATATCTTGCACTGATTTCCGATGCTATAGTTGCTCTGTAGACAGCTTCCTTCTTGCCTGCTGGCTCAGAAGTCCCAGCAGCCGCTTGTAGTCAGTAGAAAGATTGCCTTGGATTCAGATAGGCAATGTATCAGTCCCCTTGGACTCTAGCTGTTGTACTCAGAATCCCCTTGCTTTTATTTTATTTATTCTCTATGCTGTAATGTATATGTTCCACAGGGTTGACTCTGACCGTTACCTGCTTACAAATTTGCAGTAGTAGCCATTGCCTGTTCAGAGCAGAGCGTGAATGCATCGCTGAAGGCAATAGTGGAGAAAAGGCAATGAAAATCAGAAAGTTTTTAAGTTTTAAAAGACACAGTGATTGTTTGTATGAAACAGCTTTGCAGATTTGTGCTGACAGTGCAGTCTGTTTCTTCTTTGTTGCAAACGACATTTCCAGAAATGACGCAGACAGTCCTTCTAAATGCACTGATTTATCTCTTTTTTGCAAAGACACCATCCCACATCACCAAAGAAAATCACCCATCCCCCTCCCTCCCAGTCTGTGTGAAAGAACTGGACATACAGAGCTTAAGATAAAGAGATATTTGTTTATTCTACTGAATTACTGTGTGGCAGAAATGACTCTCAGCATGATCCAGCCCCTTCCTGTATAGCATCACAGCTGCAGTACGTGCTTTACCCACACGATCTCTCTGGGGCTTGGGCATCGTTATGGTTCACCTGGCACTCTGCCATGCTCATACAGTGAGTGAAGGCAAAGAAATCAGATTGTTCTATCAAAAGCAGTGAATTATAATGTTTTGGGGTGGGTGCCGATGTGATTTCTGTCTGCCGTCACAAACGTCAAGGTGAAGAAATGTATTTACACAATACTGAGTAGGTGTCATAATTCAGGTAGAGTGAAACTTAAGAATGGTTTGGGAAAGCAGAGTTGATGCTTATCCCATTCACAGCCATACGCTCTAGGGAGGTCATGGGGGCAGTGCCAAAATAAAGGAGATCACAAATCAGATTTGGATTTGTTGTGCAAGTCCTACAACGTCAGATGACACAAACAATGTGTTTCAGGGCATACCAAATATTTTTTATGATCCAAGCAGCCTTTCTTTCACATTGTTTTTGCACAACCTACCGAATTTTCTAAGAATACTTAATAGACTCTATTAGGTTCTGTTAAATTAATACTCCATTAATTTAAATTAATTATAGCTTGATATCAGCTTGTTGAAGCTGTTGTTGTGGAGTGATTAGTATTAAAGAGGAATTCTTGGTTACCTTAGGCAAGGAGAAGGAATAGAGGTTTTAGTCCCAGCCCAAACCCATCACCTATTAATAGCTCAGACACAGACATTGGTATCTGAAATGGATGTTGAAGTAGAAAAGTGGACTTAGAAGTTTTTAGATCAAGTGAGGACACAGAAATCTTTCTTTGTTATGCTCTTAGTCCACTGAGACTTTTTAACCAAAACAGCTCCTATATTCTGTTAAACCTCAGAATAAAATAACCCTGAAGTGAAAGTATTGTAAGGAAACGATGTCCCTTTGTCAAAGATAGTTCCTGCTGAGGAACAGTCTGTCTCGCTTCCTCTGGTAACTCCTGTAAATGCGTATTAATGGAAGCATTCCCTCAGGTATGAATGGGGTGGAAGAAAGCGTAGCGGGGAAGCCAGCAGCGTTCACCTTCCCACCCTCCTCAGCTCCTCACTCTCTGTGTGCTCGCCCACCCCACAGACAGAAGGGCCCATTTTATTTGGTGGATAAGGGGGCTGTTTCTCAGCGATGAAGCCAAAACCCAGCTTTTGGAGGGTTTTCATTCTCAGCCTCCCACCTGTTACTTCAACATTTTCTGTCTTTCCTAATTTACAGGCAATATTGAGAAGCTGCTTTTTGTCTGTGCTGGGTTAGGGGCTGTGGAAGCACCTGCCTGGGTGCAGAAACTTCCCTCATGACTCAGAAAGAGCTCCTTGACCCAAGCGCCTCGTGCAGTCCCTCATCTATGCTATGGGGTGAAGGCTGCCCCAGGGAGCGGCTGTCCTGGTGGGGCCATTCGCTCTCGTCTGCTGGTCAGCTGCTGGCCGCTGCTCTGGGAGGCAGTAGCACCTCACTCTGCGGCTTCTCCTTTGGTGCGTTTGGGGATCCCTCCCAGGAGGATGGCATCAGCTTGAGCTGCAGGAGGTATGAGGTTGCAGCCCCAGTTTGAGGTGCAGTGGGAGGTAGAGCGGTTACCCTGGCAGAAAGTGTAAAGGAATGAAGTAGGAAGGAGAGGATAGAGAAAAAAAAAGGCCTTCTCTGCCCTTTTGCAGATCTACACAAAGCTGGGAGTGAGCACTGCCAGTGGTGGTGATATTTGTTGCAGCCAGTGATACCCAAGCAAAGCAAGCTGAGAAACCTCTTTCCCAGCTTTTGCACCAGATGTAGAAGAATTTCAATTCCTTTTCAGCCTGAAAATCTCCATTCCGTATTTCCCATCTCCTTGAGGAGAGTCAATTATGGGCCGCTCTGGAAAGAAACCATGTGACACTCATCGTGGTGAAGCTGTTCCAATTTTCAGAAAAGATTGTAAGACTTGTTTGGCCACAGAGGAAAAGAGAATGTTAGGAACATCACTGTACAGCCTGTTGGTTAGGCATTCCCATGACAGAAAATAGATATAGGTTTTGATCCCTGCTTCACAGAATATTACTGCATTTCCCAATACTGTAATATAGACTAAAAAACAAATCTTGGAGACTAATAGGTTGTTTCCAGTCAAGATAGTTGACCTTGAAAGGTTGAACCTAATAATGTACAGGGTTAATTGTTGATGTGGCAAGAACTGCTGAGATTTCTTTTTATGTTAATATCTTAGGCTTGTCTTTAAGTCAGCAACACTTAAAGAGATATGGGACTATGGCAAAAGCATGAAACTGCTTTGAAAAATGTTTCCTGAAGAAACTCCTAAGGCCTGGCACAGTGCTGTTAGTTTTACAGTATTTCTTTCTGTAACACTTCTTTCTGTTTTCATTCCAAAAAAAATTCTTTTCACTTTGTTTCTCTGGCCTAGATTATTTCCTCCCATAGAAATATTTACTTGTGCTGGGCAGAGTGTGAGCCTAACTCAGAGGCTCTTTTAAGATGCATGACTTTCTCCACTGACTATGTAGGAAGCTGGGGAAGATTAGGGCTTCGCATCATCTAATTTCAGATTTCTACAATATCTAGATCTGCATTAGTTTTCTAGACTCCATTTATCATCAAGGGAGAGAAATGTCAGTATAATAAATTATTTGATTCATTCTAAGTGACAGAAACTGGATCAGAGGAGCCACTGCCTAGAAGTAAATGCTGCTCTACACTGACTGTAAATATTCCATCTCCATGTAGACCTGAACTGAGGTACAGTCCATTGCCGAATAGCTGTTTGTACGCATGCATATCAGTCTTAGTTGCATGCCTGCCTGCTGTTGCACTGATTAGCTTCGAGGATCTTCTAAAGTGTAAAACACAGTGAAACAACTTAAATGGTTTGAGTACTAGTTAATGGGCTATCACTCTATGCTTAATACAGTCCATGATGTTACCAATCAGCCAGTCAGTTACTGGTTATTAACCCTACAGTCTAATGTAATGTCCACTGGTATTATGATTGCACAAAACTAAGATGAATGTTGACTCTCATCTTTGACTTTCTAAAAGAGTCGCTGCTCATGCCATACATGTTTATTTGGGTTGTGAAAAATATATAGGAAGTCTCTTTTAACTCTTGGTGGTCCACACGTATCTTCCTTTGCAAGACACTAGGAGGAGATTGGTGTTTCTAGTACTGTATGAAAGGTGTGTGAGTTGAACATACAACTAGAAGCCTTATGACTGATGTTCTCTGGGAGCTTTTCTTCTCTTTTCCCATTTCATTGGTCAGTATGTGGCCAGCCAGCAATGCTTCCAGTCAGGGGGAAGGGGAGAGGATATAGTTACCAGTTTAATGAGAACCACAGCCTTGCACAGGAGCACATACCAGCTTTTATTAGGAAAATCAACAGCTCCCCAGGTACAGGAGCTCATCAGAAACTGGGAGCCAGGAGGAGCTGCCATTAAAATGCTGTTAATCAGAAATTCTTTGGGCAGCCTGCTTCCCCATGTCCAGAGGAGCTCGGAAGGCCTCTAACTCTTATCTGACTGTCTCTGCGCAAGACAACAATTCTCTCTGACTTTGTGATGATGTTTCTCTCCTCCTGAAAATGCTGTAGCTCTGGAAAGGTCTAAAGCTTTTTTTTTTTAAAAGTAGTGGTATTGAATGCCACTCTACTTTGTATGTGTTGAGCAAACTGGGTGTCTGCAAGAGTTGAAGCTACAGGAGTTTTATGTCCTGATCTGACTTTCAAAGTCCTTCTGTCTCAGTGTGGACCAGCATTTGGTTGCAAATGGTTGGTTCCCTTCCATGTCTAGCCTGTAGGCTGAGGACAAATGAAATGTATGTATTTGCTATGTTTTGAAGTTCTCTGAGCAGCTCAACAGCCTTGCATTGCGTGTCCTGAGCCAGCTTTAAGAAGCCAACACGTGACATGGTACTTTGTAAAGATATAAATCAGGATCCCAAAACCCAAGCAGCTGTGATAGGCACTCTGACTAACAAACCTTTCCTCTTGCTATGATTAATTTTTCTGTAAACTGTGCTATGCTACTAGGGTTTCACTGTTTCCGGTTGCAGACCTTGCAGCTGTCAGTGCAAACACAGCTCTGCGTGTACCACGCTCCACTGCCTGCTACGTCTGACCTTTTCACAGTTAGTGGCAAAAGGAAACTAGGCAGAATAACTGTCCTGAGCATTCAAATATTGCTTTCAAAGCTTCTGAAAACACAGAAGATGGCGTAACCAGCCATGGGGCTTTTTGATAAGGATTTCCAGGTTGAAGTAACATGGCCAAAGTGCTGATTGTGGGAATGATTTTAGTGAATTCCAAACAGGAAAGAAAGATATACCCCAGCCTAAACCCACCTTGCACTGATATAGGGTGAATGATAGAGTAGCCCAAGCATCTGCATTCACACAAGGAAAGAGAGAAATGGAATCTCACTGAGTGGCAAATTTTAATGTATATCAAGAGGAGAGAAAAAAAAAAAAAAAGGACTAAAGCCTCCCTAGAGACAGATGCTGTAAATCATAGAGTCCTTTTGATAGCATCTGTTCAATAACTACAACAACAAAAAAGATTATTTTTTAATAACTTGGTCTCCAACTAGGCCAATACCTTGTAAAATCAAGAGGGTGATTGACAGACGCAAATACCTTTCAAAAGAGACAGAGTCCCTTTTTAATAATGCAAGTTTAACTAAATTATAAATCATTTCATGGTCTTTGCCCAGACAAATCCCATAGCACAGTCCTTACTGATAGTAGCCTGTAGCTCAACACCTATGATGCCAAAACAGCTGCTCGGATACAAGCTTTCCCTTTTTTCATGTGTGCAATTTCCCCATCATTTTTCCCTCTGTCAGTTTAATTGCTTGGAGACCAGATTCCAGATCAGATAGCCCCCACAGACAAATATAGAGAAGTGATGCTATTGCTGCAGGAATGGAAGTCACGGGAGCTTCTTACAAGAATTATTCCTCTTCTTTGGGATCACTTCAAAAGTTTGCCAGATTGCCTTTGGGCCTTATATATAATTTTTAGGGGAAGTATATACAGGTGGAAGGAATGTTAGCCTGATAAATTGTTCAAGTCGGGGCAGACACAACCTCTGCGCTTGATAAAGAGCAGGAATTTTTCCATCCACACAGCATCCCATTGCCAAAGGACATTGGGACTCTGTCTTTCCTGCGTTCTCTGTGGTCACTGGGGACTGGATAAGCAGGGTTTCCCCTCAGCCCACCATCTTTCTCTAAGGCTCTTCTGCACTTCTTTACTGGCTATGCTAAGACCCATACAGCAGCCTACTACATCCCTTCTTGTTTCAGAAAACCAGCTTCAGAGGAGCTAGCATTCACTCTTCTTCCTTTTAGTTCATTCTTAAAATGCTGTCTGAGATGTTCAGTATGGAGAAGGAAGACGTGTAAAGTCAGTCCTTTCTGCAAGCCTGCTGCGCCACTTGAGGAAAACAAGGTGTGGGAGAGCATTTCCATGTGTACTGTTGCTGGGATGACAGCAACATCTGTCAACTCTAATATGCTACAGAGTATTAAACTAGAAAGTATGATTTTTTCTGGGCACATGACTACCAGATGAAGACTTGATAGTAAAAATAGTTGAAAATAAGGCAGACAATAAATGAGCAGTTATACAAACCTCAAATATTAAAAAATCTTGAGAATATCTTAAAATATATGAGCAATTTAAAAAAAAAAAAATTTTACGTTTGGTATTGTTTGATACCTTTGCTCTTTATTTCCGTGTTGGCAGTTTACATGATGGTCATTTTTTGTTCTTGTTCTCAAAACCATGTTGGCTGGAAATTTGTTTTAAAGAAAAAACAACATGGCTGATATATTCATACATTCTGATAGTTCTGGCACTAAGGACTACTTGGAGGAATAAAAAGCAAACCAACCAACCAAGCCAACAGGACTCAATGAGACAACCAAGGTGCTAAGACTGGCAATCATTAGTGAGCTCTCTCAGCTTATATTTCTGGAACCTCTTGCCGATTTAATGAAAGTGTTGCCCAGCAGTAAAAGAAGAATGGCAGCTTTTTAACTAGCAGGTGTTTGAAATACCGTATCACTAATAAAATCTTTCTTACCGCTCTCAGCCATTCCCTTTTTCCCCATTCTGCATATGACCTTGTGACTTACGCATCTACGTAGTCAGTTCCTTTTCATAAGATGGGGATGCCATGGTGAATAGGAGCATGTTTTCTGCAATGATAAACTTTGATCCTATTTTTGTTGTACACCCCAGCTTAAATTCTCTATTTTTTGTCCTTAGTTGAAGACTGCAATAGTATGAGACTTCCTCAACCGTGTTGGTTTATTCAGCAATATTTAAACCCCCTTTGTGTATGTGTGTGTGTGGGAATGAGAATATTATGTGTTATTCAACTGTTTACAAGTTCTTAGAGAAATTTAAAAACAAGTAACATATTAAAGATGTCAGAAGGATGGTTTGTTCTCCTGAAGGTTTCTGCAGTGTTTCTGTTTTTGTAAAATATGGTCTCAAAAAAAAGAAATAAAAAAAGAAAAAACCACCTTGGAAATTTAGTGCCATTGCCTGACTTGTATAAGAAAAAAAGATATAGTGAGGTGCTGTATTCCCCAGCCAGCACATGTTTCTGAGATGTTTCTAGTAGGTAATAGTTTGTTAGCGGGATGATGTATGTTACCTTGTAGAGGCAACAGCGTACTGTCATTTCTGCAGTTTGTCCGAAGAATTTTTGCCAACTGTACTATTTTTCTGAACAGAGCACAGCTACCCATTCCGCTCTGACAGGGCAGGATATGTTGATATAAATCACGCTGTGGTTCCTGAGCTCCGATGAATCTCATAAAATAAGAGGATAGTCTGCTGTAATTAAATTGTGGAGCAATCCCTATAGAAAAACATACTTCCCTTAAGGTATAATATGTTTTTAATAAAAAGGATAGATCTCAATGCAATGTATTCCATCCCAGCTGCCTGACAGTGCTTAGGTATGCAGGATGTTAAATCAAACCCTTGCAATAATAAAATTTGAATTCTGAGATGCTGTATTTCTTTTTGATGAGGAACTAATTGTACCATATCACTGACATGCTGAAGAAATGTTGCTTTAAAGATCAAGCTCCAACATCAGTAAGCACTTTTTGAAGTTGAAGTTGCATACTTTCAACTATGAGAAGAGGACTTGTTTGTGATCTGTCAGCTATGTTAGTGATTTTCAAAACCACAGCCAAAAGAAGTCCACTGAGGTAACAATGTTGATCTTTTCAGTTCTGATTGCTTTACTTAATATTTTTTAATTTTAATATACAGTGTACAGAATTACTGAAGGTGACTGATATAAAATAGTTCTCATAAAGCAACTCAGCTAATTAAAAGATGTAAAAATTCTACATTAAAACAGCCTAACCAATATCTATCACCATCCCATCAGAGGCCTTAATTTCATGAAAAATAAGCCCTCCAGTGAAATTCCAGTAGCGGCTGTCTAAGTGGACTCTTTAATTTGTCTCTGTTGGGGGCTCTTTGGTTTTAATAATGAACACAGCTCTACCACCTGGAAATGTGCTTGTGTGTATGTGCCTGCAACCACACCCTTGAGAAAGCTTCACATAAGGAAGGACCTGGCCTGTGCCACCTGGAAACAACCCATGGAACTACACACTTAAACATGGCCCTTTTTTCTTGCACGAAGGCAAAAATAATTGTCATGTTTGCAGCTGGGAAGGAATTTTCCATTTCGACAGTTTGGTAGACACATTTTTTTTTTTCTTTCCCAGCAGGGCTGAGTAAAAGGCTGATTCATTCTTATCTAGCTTTTCTGAAATGTAAACTCTATCAGGATACGTCACTCTGGCTTTCTATGAGGGCATGTTTAAGAGCACGTACTGACTCACCAGTTCTTCGGTTGGCTGACCAGCCTGCCCTCCCAAGGGCAGGATGAAGCTGCCTATTTCCAGTTCGGCTCCCACTTGTTCTGCCTTTCTCATGGGTTATACTTCCTGAACATTTCCAGCGGAACAGGAAGGTAGACAGTCAGGAAGAAAGAACAGCCCTGTATTCCTGTCTTTAACATACCTATATGATCACCCCCCGTTACTATGGTAGCAATTCCTATTCTCTACTACAGATACCTACACAAAAACCTGAGTAGCGTGGAACGTCCCCATTACCTGCGTTTTACTGAAAGGAGCTGAGAACCAGGCTACATCTGTGTGCATAACGACAGATTTCTGCTTTCCCTTTTACACAGGTGTGTTGTTGTTAGAGCACTTGAATGGGAAATTCAGCCTGAAGAGGCTGAATTTTCACCACCTAGTTCCTCTGGGAATGCTACAAAGGCAACACTGTTGGGTAGCTGGCCTGAGTCAGCAGCGTGAACTTTGTCCCTCCTGGGGGAAGCGGCACAGGGTGCACCACGGAGTGAAAGATTCAGGATGCTAGGAAAAGATATTAAGAAAATGGTAACCTGATGTTACGACCCAGTGAGGACTGGTCTCCCCCAGAAGCGTGTTCGAGGGTGCGCTCCTTGCTCGATGGACTGCACTGGAATTTTTCAATGTGAGCATCGTTAAGTGAAATGTACAAAAGCTGATCAGAGTGCAGTGCTGAGAAGCGGGGGCAGCTCTGCATGAATCGCTTTTGAAGGAGGTTGAAATAGGCTGACTAGAATCAAAACTGAATTGGGGATGCATTATGAAGGACTGCCTTCCGCTTAGTTTCCCATCAGCCTTCCCTGATGCAAGGATCGCAAAGTGGGTGCTTTTACTTCGTCGTTGCTGTTGGTTTGTTTGTGGGGCTTTAAACAGGAATCTATATAGTCTTGAAGACAGAGCTGTAGTGCCATTCGGTGAAGATCAAAAATACCTCAAACAGCAAAAGGTCAAACCAAACTAGATACTGAACCAAATCCAATGGAATTCAGCAGAACTGTTTCTCAGCAATGGTTTGTGAATGTTCATCCCTGCTTTGCCCTTTCTGTCTCCGGTTTTCCAGCTGATTGTAGGGATTGTACTCAAACACTTCAGGGCCATGGGTGCCACTGAGCAATGGCAGTGTTTGTGCATCAATATCCTAGGGATGTTGTTCCATCTGGACTCATAATCTAAAGAAGCACTTTTTAGGGGTGAATAAATGGACAAGGAAAACCAAAGTGTTGTCTAATGACTTGATAAAAAATACCATTGTTTTGGGGGGTTATTATGGACTCAGTACTTTACACCGTGACCAGAACCACCGACTGTGTCTGTTACCAAGATACTGTCTCTCAGCTGAGAGAAAAATCTGTATTTCAATAAAGGAATATTGAGCTCATCCTGCTTTTCAAAACTTAGTCATAGGTTAACCACAGTATTCTGCCTATTTCATTAGTTGCTTTTGATCAGCTCAATTTATTATGGGTTGTATTTTCTTTAATTGTGTGGGGACCTAAAGTTGCAAACATGCCAGTGTGAGTTCATAAACCTTGAAGATTAAATCCCCATTGATACCTAGTCTCTGAAGCTGCAGCATCCTTTATTCTTTTCCTGTATTGTTGTGCAGTGATCCTCTGAGCTGCTAAAGTGCTTCCAAAACTCATTGCAGCCATGTCTGCATTTTAATGATAGGTGAAATGATCCTTGCCTGCAGTTTGTTAAAAACTTTGGCATCCTTTTGAATTAAAGGCGTTATAAAAATATAAGATCATTATGTAATTTTAGATTCCCAAATATCTCCTACATGTATTTGAATATTGATAAACCCGTGGCTTAAAAATGCTGCGATTGCAACTTCAGAAATACCTTCTGTTCCAGTTTGTTTAACCAAAGCTTGTTTAACATTAAATATTTAGAAAATTTCTTTCTCCAGAACAGCATACTTATTAATAACTTAAAATATAAACTATCATACATTAAACATGCAAATCAGACATTTTATTCAAACTGGGTCCTCAGTCTCTCACACCTAGTTATGATAAATAGCACCTTCTGCAGTGAGTCACAGCACTGTTTCTGTCAAAATTACTCCCTGAGCAACAAGTGAGGCAGAGAGAGGCAGCAGAGTCTGGCTGTGCCTTCGGCCAGTGCCAGTTGCCTGTTACAACACACCTTTACACGTTTGGCCTCTGTTTTCCTGTTACCATGCTCTGGCAATACATTATATTTAATTCACTTCATGGTGTCTTTACATGGGGACAGTAATATAACTTTTTTCGTGCGGGGCTTTTGGTCTGTGGCGTGTTTACCAAATTGTTGCCACAAACCAGCTTGTCCATTTTGGGAATAGTGGGAGTTGAGGAAGGGCCACAGTGAAATATAAGCAAAAAATGCCACGCAGAATTTTTTTCTCTGACTGAAGCATTTGTAACAGGTTTTTGAGAAGGGTTACCAAGAGAATTGTGGAGGATTGATAAAGACTACAGGAACTATTGAACCCTTGGAGGGACTTGGGCGCTGATGAAAATAGGAATATCTGCTGAATGGTGTTGAGTTTGAAATAAGCTACTATTTTGCATAAACAACGGAGATCCTGTAAATAGTAAGTAATCCCACCCAAGCTTAAATACTTAAATATAAGTAACTACTCTTTGTAGGGAAAAAGGAAGTTTGAAGAGACAATTCATACAACCTGCCAATGCAGCGTCTTTTCGGAAGGGAGGAAACTGAGGCAATGCGTTATCCAGCCCTAAAAGGGCAAGCTCCTGGTGTCAGATTGAGAGCATTTGTTATTTGTCATACTAAGCTCTATCATAAAGCTGAGTTTTCAGATCACATCACCTTAGGATTTAACAGACGTTAAGGCTGCTCCTCCGCCTTCATCACAGCCTCTCTGCTTGTGTGCACTGCCAGCATGCCAATGGTGAGCTTACAGCAATTTCTTACATTATATGACTTCAAAAAAATAATGAAGTAATTTCATACATATACTTTTTTACTTAAGATGAAACAATTATTTTTAAGGATTTTTAAACAAGAATTACCTTAATAGACTAGGATGGTTTGAATGTGTGAGATTTCATTCTGAAAGCGACAGGCTTTTAATATTTGTTTTGGCTGAGGCTCTGCTATTTGATAAAATCCTTATTTGCAGAAGAGAATTTCAGCAGCTTTAGCCAATGCTTCATCATACCTCCTATTTCAAATTACGTTTAAGCTTATAGGGCCCAGGCTGTAAGACTGAGACAGAGGAAAACTCATACAAGGAAGGAAAATATTAACAGGACATGGATTGTACTAGATTCTACCCTAGATTTTACCCAGGATTTTAATTCATATGTATTTTCTGAGAATTAGTATTCTCATTTTGACTTTGGCACGATACTGGTAAATAACAGCCTCTAAATTCTGAAAACTCTGCGGTCTGTAATATGGTGATTTAGTTCATATCTGAGCTCTTTGTTTTAAGCTTATGTAGGTCTCACCTGGTTATCCTCGTTTTCCTGGGTTTCATACCAGTGATATTTATTAAAACAGAAAGGAGCTGAACATTGCCCTTCAGCTATCAGAGCATTTGGTTAAATGGCTATCCCACTGCCTTTTCTTCTAAACTATTTGTATTGCATCTGAGTACAGAAGCTGTTTAGCGCACTGCAGCCATGTGAAAACTGTTGTTTTCCTTAATTCTTTATTTTCCTTTCATCCTAACTGATTACCACTTCAGTCAGGATTTATCAGCACTGCTCTGTGCACTGGACTGTGTGACCTAAATTTTATGACCTTGCGTCCAAAATCTAATTCTCTGGTACAAACTCATATTTCTCTGTTTATCTTTTAAAGACATTTTCCTCATTAGCATGGCAGGAAAGCATGTGAAAGCCAAGTGAAACAATATGCAATTTTGCATTACACTCAAATTCCTTGCTGCAGTGCACTCAACTAACCTTCTATTAAAATTGTATTTTCTCCCCATACCCTCATTTTCTCTTTTGCAAACAAATAATTTATCAGTGCTAAGGAGTTACTTATTTTTTCTGTCTTTGATTATTCCTGTTAGCTACCAGCCTTCAGTTTAGCCATTGTTCTGTGGCTACTCAGGTAACCACAGTGCTATCAAAGTCTTTCCAGTACAGCAACTGTGTTTCCACTGCAAGGGTATCTTAATTTAAAATTGTAATATTAACAAGAAATTTTATACAATAAGAAAATAAATTTAACTCTCTTCATAATGCCAAATTCTGGACAGTTAACTGTTATTATGGACAAGGGATATCAAATACTTTTAGCATCTATGGCAATGGAAGGGCATGAAAGAAAATTAGGAGGTATGGACAACTAAATGACAAGGCTCTAATGCCATCAAGAAGTTTGTGCAGAAATCAGATACGTGACTGAGAGTAGCAGCTTTCCCCGCCCCCCCCCAAGAAATCTACAAGAATTTAGATTATTTTAGTAAATGTAAAACTAAGGACCTCTCCCAGACATTTATATATCCATTCTTAGGCAAAGAGAAGTATTTGTATGTAGCTGTCAATGTAATTTTATTTGATCATGTCACTTCCTAACAGACACACTAATTCTTATGGGTCACTTGGAAAGCTGTGTAACAAATTTCCCTCCAGAAATAGCTAGGATCATTAGCTGAACAACTTTAAGGTGCTCTTTACAATCATCATATTTTCTAAACCACATCCTGTGATGAAAATTACGTTTTGTACTCAATGTATGTAGAAAAATCACCACAGTAGAAGTTGGAAATAAACCAAAAAAGAATTAAGATCATCTAAAGGATTTTACCTAATGCATGACATTAGCTCAGGCTGATACATTTTCGTTTTTACTTGTTGGTGAACTTACCGGTTGTATCTAAAGCTAATTAGATAACACAACACTTTTAAAAACACTGAACTGGGAAAAAGCTGTTGCTTTCTCGTCTGGTGTTCACCTCTAAAATAGTATCTGACCCTGGAATATGACACCTAAGCTGGATCCAAGTTGTGTTCCTGCTCAATATGACACAATTAACAGGAACCAAACACAGGTGAAGTTTTTGCTCTCAGTCACATAAGGAGATCACTCTACTTCTTCTGTGGTACACAATACACTGTATATTAAGTGAGTAGCTGGAGAAAGGATTAGTACCAGAGCTATCTGGCGGAAGGGAGGAGAACACACTGATGATGAAAATGCCTGATGTTTACACATTTCCATGGTTTTTATTACAAAGAATTGGCAGATCCTGAAGATCTGTACAAGATAATGATGTAGTCCTTTTCTAGCCAGTACAAGAAAAGAACAATTTTATGGAGTTATAAAGCTAGGTAATCCTTAAGCACAAACCCTTTTTTTCTTTTGTTTGCTGCTATTAAAATATGTGTAGTTTTACTAGCTTCAGAGAAACTGTTCACTGTTCACAGTTTATTCAGCACAAAAAAATGCACTTGATTAGGTACTTAACCTCCTGCTAAATTCATTGATTCTTGCTGAGTTAAGGAGGGTTGACTTGTGTGTGTGCTGAACTGGATACCTGTCTTGTGTGGTTTTTTCCTACTAGTTGAGAAGTTCAGCATCCCAAGGTTTCCTGCTGTCTCTCATAGGTGACAAAAACTCCTGGCATGTTTTTTGACAAATGTGGCCTTGGAGGCCCCAGTTCCCACCATTTCTCTCCTGTAGAAATGGCCCTCAAGTATCTTGCCAACAGGAGCATCCCAGCAACCAGTATATACCCCCACAGTGGTCAAATGAAAAAAACGGTTTATCTGTAACACGCTGAGATCATAATTCAAAGATCCATGACATCATTTCAGTCTCAAGAATGCAAATACTTTAGTTTTGAAATAATTGCATACGGAAGCATTCAAAGCACAAATAATAAGATGACAATATGAAATATTCACTATGGCAACCTGAGTTCCAAACCCAGCAATACAGTAATGAAACCTCTGAAGAGAAAAATGTGGAATTGCTCTGGAAGGCAGATTGGAGAAAGCTGGTGAATCCCAAAGTAAAAAGATAGTGCAAATCCATACAGACAGCTCTTCTAATGCTGGTGTAAGGTAAACTGAAATCATCATGTGGCCACACTACAGGATTTACTGTTGTGTTTGGTTATATTTGCACTGTTACAATCCTCCATCTTAGGAAATCATTCTGGCTCTAGACAAATGGTGCAGAATGGCTTGCATCTGCAGTAACGGTGCCTCAGCACTGCTTAGCACTTGATCCAGACCTCCCCTGGGCCCTGACCACTGTCGCACCTTAAACAAGGTTGTTTATATGTGTGTGGTTTCTTGCCTAATTAAAAATATATGAAATTCTATAAAATAATGTTAACGCAGCCTATGAAAGAAATATTTTTGTTCTAGCATGAGAGCCAAGGGTCTGCATTGCACACTTTGGAAGACAGCAGGAAAGTATATAGAGAGATTTTAGGATGCAGAAGATGTTGCAGCAGTACTGGAGGACTATACATGGTGAGGAGAACCGAAACAGCACAGTGTTATCAACGATTCAATATAGGCAACTGTCCCTGGAGTAAAGTATTTGGAACAACTCAGTTTTGGTTTGGTGGAAACTAGTTGGTTGACTTCAAAAAAGAACCTAGAATTTAATTAACTTGTATACAGTTTGGACAAGCAGGGTACCAGAACTTAGGGCTGAACTGTGGAGTGAAGTTGATAACAAAGACAACAAACCCTTTATCATGTTTGCTTCTCTGTTCAGTGGTTGAAAGAAAGTATTTGGATTCTTATGTATAAAATTCAGTCCAATGTTACATTCCCAGGAGGAACCATTTGCAAATGCTCTTATAAGCCTGCGTAGAAATCAAAGGCCAAAATACATCAGAAGCTTCTGATGTATCTTTTATAACCTCTAGGGCCACAGTATCTTGAGTGACAATAACAAGATATTTCAAAAACAGCTAACATCAGATCAAGATTTTTTGCAAAAGAGATAGTTGAACGAGTCAGATCACTCTGATAGCTGAATGATCACAACCTCGCTCATGTGTTGAGTAGTGTTGCGTTTCAGTAAGACTTGAAAAAGTATTGTCAGAACCCATCTGCTATCACAGATAATGTGGTTATCAGGTTGACTGCAATTAAAGAATCAGAGCTGTCTTCTCATATTAGATACTTCACATACTCTCAGTTCAGTCACTGAAAAGGCCTAAATGTGCACCAGGTGAACAGTATTTGCATCATTTTTCCAAAACGTTCACACAGCAAGTACTGTGCTGGAAAAAAAGCAGCTCCTTCTGGCTGTTTCCCAATGTAAATTAATAACAGATGTTCCAACAAAGTTATGACATGTTGTCTAGATAGTTGGAGCAACAATCAGCTATTAGTGCCACATTATTTTCAAAATGGGTCTGGAGAAATGGGTAAGACCTCATGACTTCTTTGAAGGTGATTTGACAGGGGTTGAAAGTGTCTTCAAGATCCTAGAGCCCATGCAAACTGTCATTTATGAACAAAGACACGCCTACAGTTTCAGTGATCCATCTGTGTTATGAAAGGATGCATATGTCACTGAAAGTTACCAAGCCTGGATTGGCAGCTCATTGGTAACAGCAGTGAAAGCTAAATATCTAGGTTTAGCCACAAAGCCAGATACTGTGAGGGGGTTTTTTATTATTTATTTATTATTGGTTTATTTTTTATTTTTTGGACACACATGCACACACACAGCGTGGTGATGGGAAGGAAAAGATGTTCATTTTTTGCAAGGAGCTGTGTATTGGATTCCAGATGCAAGATCTGTTCCCATGAGGAAGACCAGAAAATTAAAATTTATGATAGATCCTGTAATTCTAGATCTATAGTATTGCACGGGCAGAGAGAGAGACATGTAGGGGATAACAGCACTTCTGATAAACCTTTAGAAGGCAAATCCTTGTAATTTACTCCCTGCCTGTGAAGTCCTCAAGTGAAAGGATTCCAAAATGTGCGCTTGAGAAGATATTAGTGGGTGTTCTGGTACAAATCAAGAGGGTATTAAATACACTTATGTATGAGATTACTAGCTGAAAATTGAAGACAGTAAAATGTGATTCCCCCATGTGGTTGAAGCTGTGCAAAACCAGGTATTCATTACTGTCAGCACTAGCAAAGGAATACCTACGTGTTGCAGCAATTTGAAGTAGTTAGGGAAAGAATTTGCTCAGATGCTGGTGATGTTATCAGTGTTCAGAAGTCTGCCCCTCTGGGGAGTATGTCAATCAACTCATTATCATTAAAAAAAGAAGTAGAGAGAAAACTTTGAAATGTGTATTCGGCTACCCAGAATTTTCAGTGGTTTTGACATGCTCCTTGTTCATTAAAAACAATCGATCTGCTTTTGTCAGAGCTGATTTCATTTTGAAACAGTTGCAAATATCTTGGTTTTTTTGTATAGTGGCACATACCTTAAGCAAAGTATTGTGATATGTATAGTATTGTTGGGGACACTTTTTTCCATTCCTGTTTATTAACTAGCTTAGTAAGCTGCAAAATTCACAACAGTTTAGGAAGACTGCAACTGTTTTTAAAACGGGCTATCTGAAGCACGGGTAAGAGATGTGACAGTTGATAGAAAATGTCATGAAGGCAAGGAAGAGGCTGATGATTACCAAAAGGAAGAAATAAGAGTATGTGGTATATCTAAGTGTATGTGTATGTTTCATGAAAGCTTTGCTTGATAAACTTTCAAGATGAGCTATAAAACTCCAAGATTAGAATACTTTTAAATGCAGTAGCTGAGATCAAAGTGAAAATCACAATGTTAAATATACAAAAGCACTCATATCTCTAGAATACATTACTCGGTCATGGTAAGCAACCCACTTTAGATCTCATGATTACTTGAAAAACACTTTGCGGCTTACACTCTACAAATATAGCACTTAAGATATGCTGTCATTCATGTATTGTAAGAAACAAGCTAGGAATTGCATAAAAATCTTACATCTATTGCATAGGAAATCATCTAGGAGGCTTAACAGTAAAGATTGCATTAAGATGTCCAAGGCAGCTATGTTCAAGGATCCTTTGTGGGGTTTTTTCAACTTCACAAAATAGACGCATGATGGTCATTGACATTAATCTTTCAATAACTCACTTTGAAGGGGACAGAAATAGTGTTAAACAAATGAGAAAAAGTAAAAGTTGTATGAGCACAGTTTTTCCAATTCTGAGACACAGGAGATAATGTGTGTTCTGCTAGGTTAATACCCTTGGTCAGGGACATGAGGCATTACGATGGCTTTTAATTAACATCCCCAGAGCACTTGTTACAACAGCAGATAATCAAAAGTACAGAGAAAGTTCCTACTTGTATCTTTCTTCATATGAAGGAACACTTAGAGAAATAAAAGTAATAAGAATGAAAACAAAAAAACCAACCCATGTCTTTTTCCCAGTGGCAATAATTGTAACTGTGAGTGTTTAGTAACTTACACTAAATAGATGTTTCATAAGAGGTGGTGATGATCCCCTTGAAGAGTATGTCTAGATAATTACCTGTGCAAGAAGAGAGAGTGGGAGAGAAAAACCACCTTATTTTGTATAGTCAATGTTTAGGCATAATTATGCACTGTTGGAGAAAGAAGTAGTGTCACAGGGAGAGCAGCCAGTCATCTACTTTTAGCATTTATATAGCGCTTAAAGCATTAAAGACTGAACAATCTGTATTTATAAAAGTGGTTTTGACTCCCCATGTGCCTTCTGGATAGTGTTAATACATGTTATTTTTGTTGTTGTTCTTGTGTTTTGTTTTGTTTGTGGGTTGTTTTGCCCCCTGCAAAATTACAACCTCTTCAACACGCAACCATGTGCATTTACCTTGATCCATTTTACCAGAAGAAGTATTGTTTGATGACCTCATCTCTAAGTAGTCATCTATGGAGACATGTTAACTGATTCTTGCCGATGGAAAGTCCTGTCTGTCATTCTTTTCTTTCTGTCTTCTGGGCTCTACCAACAAACTTCTCTCCCTGTTTCACATTTCAGTAGTAACTTGTGTCGGATTTGGAGCTGCTTGGTAAGAGTGATGTGATAGATTTGGAGCTATTCAGAAGTAATTTATTAGTTCAGCCAGGAGACTGGTACCTTTTCTGCTTGATAAGAAAGCGTAACTTCAGCTTCTCCTCACAGGAGGCACTGTAACGGTCCATGACTCTAAAAATCTTTACTGTATAGAACTGGCATGTCCATTTTTTCAGTCTGGTGGTTTGTTTTCTTGTCCTCAGCACTGAAAGACTTTCTCGGTGGAGCATATAAATCAGTCTGCTTTTTTACTGCATATCCCATCTCTTACTCTTACTCATCTCCACTTTGTTATTTATACAAATGTGAGCATTCACTAGTATTTTTAAGACCACAATCTGACTAATTCTTTATGTCTGGATTATGTGTTTACTGTGCCCCAGAGTGGCAAAATGTATGCTGCTCTTGCCTTCATTTCTACTGATGTGTGGTTGGGTTGACAGTAGCTGGACACCAGGTTGCCACCAAAGCCACTCTATCACTCCCCTTCTCAGCTGGACAGGGGAGAGAAAGTATAAGAAGTTGTTCATGGGTTGAGATAAGGACAGGGAAAGATCACTCACCAATTACAGTCATGGGCAAAACAGTCTTGACTTGGGGAAATTAGTTTAATTTATTACCAATCAAATCAGAGAAGGTAATGAGAAATAAAAACTAATTCTTAAAACACCTGCCGTCCACCCCTCCCTTCTTTCCGGGCTCAACTTCACTCCCAAATGCTCTACCTCCTCCCCCCAAGCAGCACAGGGGGACGGGGAATGGGGGTTGTGGTCAGTTCATCACACTTTGCCTCTGCTGCTCCTTCCTCCTCAGGGGGAGGACTCCTCACACTCTTCCCCTGCTACAGCGCGGGGTCTCTCCCATGGGAGGCAGTTCTCCATGAACTTCTCCAACATGAGCCCTTCCCAGGGGCTGCAGTTCTTCACGAACTGCTCCAGCGTGTGTCCCTCACAGGGTCCACAGGTCCTGCCAGGAGCCTGCTCCAGCATGAGCTTCCCACGGGGTCACGGCCTCCTTTGAACATCCAGCTGCTCTGGCGTGGGGCCCTCAATGGGCTGCAAGTGGAGATCTGCTCCAGCGTGGAGCTCCATGTGCTGCAGGGGCACAGCCGACCTCACCAGGGTCTTCACCAGGGTCTTCACCAGGGGCTGCCGGGGAATCTCTGCTCCAATGCCTGGAGCACCTCCTGCCCCTCCTTCTTCACTGACCTGGGTGTCTGCAGGGCTCTTGCTCTCACATATTCTCACTCCTGTCTCTGGCTGCAATTGCTGCATGACATTTTTTCCCCCTTCTTAGATATGTTATCACAGAGGCACTACCACCGTTGCTGATTGGCTTTGTCTTGGCCAGTGGCAGGTCCATCTTGGAGCCGCCTGGCATTGGCTCTATTGGACATAGGGGAAGCTTCTAGTAGCTCCTCACAGAAGCCACCCCTGCAGTGCCCCCGCTACCAAAACCTTGCCACGCAAACCCAGTACATGATGACAGGCTTACTACCAGATGCCCATAGTCATGCTGAGTTAAATATGGCAATTCTTTCCTTATTTTCGTTCTTTTCTTTCCTTAATCTTGCTACTGTTGTCTCTTTCTCCATTTCCTGGAACTAGTTTTATTTCTCTTTGCCTTTTTCTTCCCTGTCCTCCTCCAGCTTCTCATCCTAAATATCACATATGGCAAATTCCTTCTCTCCTCTGTTACCTCTCCTTCTTCAGCATTGCCTTGTTACTGCTCTTTCACGTTCCTTTCCAGAAATATCTTGGCTCAGAGGCAATCAATGAATCATGCCTAGTATCTCCTCCAGTATTTCTTCGGTGCATTTGAGTATCAGCTGCACCTCCAGACTTGGGAAATTCTCTTCCATGAAGTCCATTAATGAAAAATTCAGAGAGGAGCAGAATATTTCAGGTTGTGTATGCCATCATGCTCCAGCAGATCATGTCTCTTTGCTGAATCATGGCATTAAGAGCAGTGAACTCTTTCTAGACCTTGAAAAGGGTCAAGACATCTAAAGCAAATGTCTATGTAAAATTTCCTCTTCGCATAGGTTTCAGTGGAACTATTAGTACTGCACAGCAAGCAGTATCAGTCCTGAGACTTTACACCTCTATCTTTAAGAAGTGCATCTGTGGATAACCATGCCTTAATTTTTAGAGAGGGATGTTTCTGGTATAGTTTAAGGCTCTTGTGTATTTGTGAAAGGTGACAATTCTTTTGGTTTAAATTCCTCGAAAACTACAAGTAAACTACATGACATGAAATAGTTCATTCCTGTGAAACAGTTTCCTTTTAGATTAAAAGCAACATTGTGTTTTGCAGCAGGAAAAAAAAAAATCCTGAAGGAGGTGTTTTCCCCAACAGGGAGTGGGTGTTGGAGCTTTAAAGTTTTCACTTATTGCAACCTGAAGCCAACTATCATGGTTCAAACCATGACTATATACCTTCTTTTTGTCTTGGGGAGTGGCATGCTCCTTCAGTTTTGAACTATTGTCCCTTTTTCCAGTGCTCAGATTGCACAGGCTGCATATGTTTCAAATAATTTTTATTATAAATTTTTATTAATGTGGCTAATTTGAGACAAAAATGACTCTTTGGCAAGTATTTCCCATTAAAAACTTGAGTGCCTCTGTAAACTGCACCAGTACTGAAAACCCAGGACTTTGGACGGTGGAAGTGTATGTTATGATTCAGTATTTTGCAAGTTTGAAAACTGCTGGGGTTTGCATGCTACACAGAGAGCTTTTCAGAGGTATTGAGCACTGAACTAGCTCAGCTCCCTCAGCTGCTGAGAGCTCTTTTCCATTCATTTGAAGCAGCGCTCAGTCAATACAGAGTGCCTTTGAAAGTATCATGTGTTCCACATTCACCACCGATTTCACAGCTTCAGAATTTGTTTTTTCTGGTTTGTGTTTTCTAGTACATTGTGGTATGTATTTCTCTTCTTCAGTGCCTTACTCAATAAAGAAGCTTTTCAGAGTTAATACCTTCTCTGATGATGGATTCGGTTTCTCCACATACGAGGACTTTCTGGACTGACTGCATTTACGTCACTATCTTTTTTGCATTTGCTGTTTTGGATTTTTGAGGTTTTCTTGGTTTTGTGTGGAGGATGTTCAGCATTAATATCTTGTCGCTACTTTGTTTTACGTTTGTGTCTGACTTGTTGTCTTTTATTGAAGATACATCTATAAAGACATAGGCTCTTGTAAGATGTATGTGAAAACTCAGATATTACAGAATTTAAAATTAGGCAAATTATTTCCATATACTATTATATAGGTTTTGCATGTACAAAGGTACAAAACTTTTTGTGTCAGGTTGAAGATAACAAGCTCTCTCGTAAGTGTCTGCATGTAATACAGCAACAAATTGCTTTGATTTATTGCACTCTAATTATATAAAAGCCCATGAATTGATATGTCATACACTCAAAGTAATACAATTTAACTAGAACAATTATGTAGCTAAGTAGAATTGGAACTTGATTGCTAGTCTATAACAACCTCTCATAGCAGAAAAAGTTATTTTTTTTTTTTTTTAGCAACAATGAAAGTTAAGATGGTGTCTTCACACTTCAGGAAGTGTCCTTTCCAACCTTAGTGATTCTGTGATTCTGTGAAAGATGAAAGCAAGGTGGAGATTGGAACTGAACAAATCTATTTTATCCAGTGCTGTTTCTTTTCTCTGTATATATGGAGAGATAACAAAACAAACAAACAAACAAACACCACAAACAAAAACACCAAACCCCCAAAAGAGAAAAATGTCTTTCTTTCACAACATTCTAGTTACAGCCCAAGATAGAAACAAATCCTAACCTTGTCCCTCCAAAAACCTCTGCTGTAATCTGAATGGATAATTCACCTCATACCATATTAATGCAAGGTTATACTTAATATATACTGACAGCTGCACTAACTAATGCTGAAGAATCAAGTGTGTGGTTGTGTGAAAAATTTATTGTGCAAAACTTGCTACCATTTTGCTTAAAATCACAGGTCATTGTTGTACTTAACATCAGAGGAGAAAAGGCAAGACAACATCTTATACCAGTGATTGATAGACTTTTACAAGGTGCATTGTCAAGTTTCACTAGCAATCAAGCTTGATCTGGATTGTCTGTGTTTTATGTACCAACACTGAAAGGAAGTGAAACTCAGGAAAAGCAGCAGGGCTAAAATAGGAGACTGATGGACAGGAGCCCATAAGATCCTTTACCTCACCGTGACATTAACTTCTTCTGTGACTACACCTCTGAGGCTAACTTCTGATTTGTGGTGTGCTGCTGTGTTGAGGGAAAACAGGTTGCAATTATTCACAGCTACTTCATAGAATACTCATTTAACAGTTTTTGAAAGGTATAGGGTCCCTACTGATACATCAGATACGTCCTACAGCATCAATTGTTAGGCTGGTATTGGGACTTACGTAGTTCCTCAGCAGGCCTTGATAATGCTGCCAGGGAGAAGGGGCTGGGTGTGATGCAGTCTGAAATGCAACGTCCTTGGTTACATGCCTTACGTTACAAAGGAATGTGTTTCACCCTCTGCTTATGGTGGGATGTCAGGGAGCAAGTTTGTATCGCCAGGCGGTGAAGCAGGGAGGCATACTGGTTATTGCATCCCACCACCCACAAGTGCAAGAATCCAGCACCCTTCTCAATATCAGCAAGACGAATATAAGAGGTGCCTTCTGCCAATACATTCCCACTAGGCCAGTGGGGTAGGAAGGAAACAATTAACTGACATGTACTGCCAATAATAGCTGCTCGAGGCAGCACATTAAGCAGTGCATTAATTGAGGTATTAATTGATTTATAAACACCAACTTCCTGATTATCTTCATTATTGTCATTGTACTGTGGTGAGGAGGATGGTGGGGGGGCTGAATAAGCCTTAGTGACAGTGTAATTAAACATTTCTTTTGTTTTACACTCTGTGACATTCACCAAGACAGTACAGATATGATGCATTTTTCTCTGCTTGATTAATGAATTGGATTAATTTCAGCAAACTTCGCAATGCTGAGTGTTGCATAAGGGTTTTCTGAACGACAACTTATCTAAAAAAGAAGGTGGTTTAGTGAAATGAACAATGAAAAGATACAAGGGTCTGGAAGTCAGATAAGGGTTAAGAACCAGATGTTTAACTGTAATAAAGTGTGTAAGGAAAAGTTGCGCTGCTCGCTGCCACATCTGGACCTTGGAAGACTGTCTGCCTGATGAGGGACTTTCCAGATCCCTTTTCAGACATGAACTTCAAGCTTCAGATATTCAAGAGGAACTAAATTGTGACTCTGTGTAACTCATCCAAGCAGATAGATTAACAGTGCAGCTCTCCTCCCCTGCTGACTCCGCGTGTGCTTACAGAGCAGGTACTGCCCCTTCATGCTCTGGGTATTTCCACTGGCAATGGGCAAAGGGAAAGCCAAGAGAAACAGGGAGGTTGTGCATTCCTGATCAGCCCTTCCCTAATGCTGGGCACAGGGGGGACTGCAAGAGTGTAAATCGCACCCTTCAAGGGCCACAGGAGAGGTTATGTGTGAGTTAACTCAACTACATGTTTCGTCTCGACAGGGGTTGTACCTGAAGGTTTGGACTGAACCAAGCTTCCTCTCTTCCTCTGCAGCATCATTTACTCACCTTCCCTCTGCAGCCTCTTCCTCCCTATCTATCTCTGCAGCCTGCTCCTCTCTTCCCAGTGGATCAGCTGGAGCTCTGACTCATTCCATATCTCATACTGAAACTCAGAACAATATTTAATCCCTTGACATCCTCCTCAAGTTGTTAATGGACTCTGTTTCTTCTCCTTTTGCCCTCTCATCACAGCGGGGGCAGAGAAGCATCTCTGGGGTCCATCAACACTCTGCTCAGTCAATAGATTGGCCATTGCCTCTGTGTCAGCAGCAGGCATTAGCAGACAATCGGGAGTGTAGGGAGCAAATCTATTCTAGCTTTGAAGTGGTGCAATGTTGCGGTTTAAAATACAGGTGCTGCCCAGTGCGTAGATAGGGTGCCATGGAATCATTGCTAAGTGGGTGCCATGGGAAATCAGAAAAAAATTTATATACACACATCCCCCTCCCCCGCATACCATTTCAAACATCCCATTGATTGTTTTTAAGGTGAAGAGGTTTGTCATTGCCTGAAGGACAATGATGGAAAGAATAAGAAGCTTCAATGGAAACACAGAATAATAATACTCATGCAAAAATCCCTTATTCCAGGGTTTTCCTTTGCTTATCTTTTCAGTTAGAAGTCTTACACTAATTTCTAGTAGTTCGAGATATGTGTGAACTCCAGGGAAATGAAGTTCTAGTGATCACGCTCTGTGTTTGTTATGAGCCAAGTATATTGCCCGTACCGGTGAGGTTTCATTCTGATAGATGACATGTTCTTCCTTTACAAATGCTTGAGGGCAGCTTAGTGGTCAGGACATGAAACTGGTGCATCTGGATTTAGTCTTTGCGAGTTGCTAGATTGTACTAATATTTGGGCAGTGCAAGAAGCTGCTAAATCTAATTGTACCTTGTGAAATGCTGCAGACATTTGCAATCTAGGTACAAATCTGGTGAAAAGAATACCTCAGACTTAATGAGGAGAGTGAAAAGCAACTAGGAGTAAAAGTCCCATTAGTTTCAGTGGAATTTGTGTTACTGAAATCTCTTAGATGTTCTTGAAAATCCCTTTCCATCTTGGCTAGAAATGTTGGAAGATGAAACATGAGATGTGTTTCTATGCTAAATAACTATCTTTCCCTGTTGATTGCAACCGACGATGAGTAGTCTTTTGTTGCTTGGGTCATTGGCACTCTCTGAATAATTTAGGGCAAGAAACAGAGTAACTTCAGTAATGTTTATCTTTTAGTTACTTTTATAGAATCTGTCCCAAAAGGACCACAGCTGATGTAAGAGTCTGTTTCTTCTTTAATAGCAATGCCATTAGCAGCCTGCTGGTGAAAGAAGGGGTCTGGATACAGAGGCAATTAGGTTGGGAACTGAGGTTCGCAGGCTAATGCCACTGTTCAGCTTCAAATGGAAGCATAGGGATGATTCTGTGCTCTGTTTGCCATTTTGCTCACCTTCAAATTTAAGCTATTTTTCCTACATGCTCTATATTTCTGTTTTTACATTAGTAAAAAAGCAGTAGCTCAAGAGCAATACAACCATCTGGGCTCTAGTAAATGTACCATGACCCCCTTATATTACAAATGAATAAAATACAGAACAAATTTCACATAGCTCAATACCTTACATGAGAGCGTCTCATCTCTAGACAGTTCTTTTCTCTCTCTCTTGTCATTGAGACAGCTCTTCTGGCTAGTCCTTTTCTACAAGATTCTTTTCCTGTAATAAATTATAACTCTGTTCTATGACTGCACACAAACTTTGTGGATGAAAACGAATTTATTCTTTATAAATGCCCAGAAGTTTAATCCTCTCATATTTTACCACATACTGGTTTTGTCCTAAATGCTCCAGAGGTATCAAATTCAGGCCCTCCAATACAACTAGAATGGCTTACATTGTATTACTACTAATCATCTGTTAATACACAGATGTGTCTGATAGTTTGACTGATAGTGTCACTTTAGAGTGGCAGCCTTCCTGACTCTGGAGATGCATGCAAAATCTGATCAGAAGCTAGGGACAGGTACTGAGCATGAGCTATTATTACATGGATATTACATGAGTATGTCAGTGTTGCTGTATTGTTCATCTATGTCTCTTAAATGGAATGATTTATATCTATTACTGCTATCTTCTACAAATAGCAAGGCTGCAGCAATAGACGCTATATGTGCCTTGTAGGGAGCAACATGCCTAAACTGGTGGCTTTTAGTATGTTAGTTGCTTATGTGTTGCTGCTGCTCTGCACTTGCCGTACAAGGAGCCAGGTCTGTCCACACTGGAGAACTGTTTGAATAATTCAGGGTCTCTTGAATTTGACACTATAGTAATCACAAAACCTGTTTTATCCTGCTCAGCAAATGATACCATATAATGCAAAATGTTATTTCTGAAGATGTGGGTTGTGACCGTTCCTTACCTTCAGTGGATAAGGAGTGAGAATGAGAAGATTAGAGATTGTTGGGTACTCAGAGAGGATAGAAGTGGGGTAAGTGTCTCGGTTATTCCTGGAAAAGTGCCATATATTTCTCCTGTGCTACTGAGGCTTATCATCAATGGCATGTGTTGGCATCCAGCCTGTAAATCCATTTGAGGCACAGAACAGTTACTGTGATTCTGGGGGGGTTGAAGGTGGGAAGACAGTTTGTGGTTGGGGTCCAACTTCCACCCACAGCTCCGTTACTGGTAATGCTCCGCTTGGGTTTGCTGGAATTCTGCGATTTCTTATCGTGTAGTAGAACAGTTGCTTACCTGAGCTGTCCTGTACTCTTAATAAACAGCAACACTGTTGATATTTCAGGGGAACAAAAGATAATGGTGATTCTTCAGACCACCAGACATATTAAGAGGTTTTCTGATTACTATTTGGGTTATAGTAATACCTGGAATCTCCACTTGTGAATCAGGCATTGTCATGAGTTGCCACAAGTGGAAGGCAGCCCTCCTGCCAAATACAATGTGCTGAAAGTGTTGGCCCTGCAGCCACCAGAGCAAGATTGTCACAGAGGGTGGTTCCCACTGCCATTAGTGACAAGGGGCATAAGATCAACATGAAGAGAGGGGCTCTTGTAACAGCACTTAGAGGCAGAGACTCTAAATGTTATTACAATTGAAATTGTAAATTACCTTCTCTAGACTAAATGGTCATTAGACTCTTTGAGAGGTAAACAGGAAAGACTGAAGGACCTGACGGATACCTTACCTAGTTTAGTCTTTCTTTGCTTCCTCTAAATCATTACTGTTGTTATGCTCAGATTTTCCCAGTCATGGAAAAGTTTGAAAGCCTGAAGATTCTTGAGGGGTCATTGGTATGATGAAAAGTGTGGAAGCTTATACTGGAGGGTTAAGTTTTCACTCTCTTGGCTAGTGATGCAGCACTGGAGAATGAAAATATGTCCATTTAGGACACATAGCTCTAAATACTCACTCTTCTGTAAGGCTGGATAAAGCAATATAATGATATTACTGCTAATACAATGAATTATGATTTAGATTAGTGTTCACAGACAATGTCTGTTGATCTTTTCTTTTTTCCCCTTTCAGCAAGGCATTTTGATTTCAGATTTAATAATCTCTACTAGCCTCTTTTTTAAGGTCTGCTAAACTAACAGTATGGGGTAACTTGATTTATGGTCTATAGATGACCAAACAAAGACTTGCAAAACTACTTTGCACTAAACAATAGTTACTAACCCCTCTTCCCCATCAGAATGAATTTTGTTAGTCTGAAGATTCTGGTAGAAAAAGCCTTTGTATCATGCTCACCAGATAATAAATTATCTGCAACCTTTCCCAGTGTGCAATCAATATGTTATTCGCTATTTATTTCCCAATTTTAATCAAATCTAAAGACAGAAAACTCAGAAAAGCCAAGCCAGGACAAAACTGATGATAACAATGACATTTATTGACATTTCTGAGGAACAAGGAGATTTAAATGAAGTTAAAATACCTTTCAGCAAATGACAAGGGGTGTAATGAAATATGTACTGCCAGCTGCATGCAGGTCAAAGATGGAATTTACATAGAAGTAAGATAACTTTGCTTCTGTGTCAGCGTATGCTGCTGCTAGACAGCTGCCTGGTTGTTGCAAGCCACAACAATTACATCATGCTGCCCAGGCCACGTATCCTTACTTCTGATTATATAAAAGAGAAAGAAACTTTAAGGAAGGGATGAGAGGCAGAGACAATCCAGCAGCTAAAACTCAAAGATCTTTAGGTACTCTAAGTAATTTATGACACAGATATATATTTAACTGGATTTCTATTTGCTAACAGACAGATTTCTTTCTTTACAGCTCTGATTCTGGTAGATACATGCATTTAAACATCCCACATGTTTGGCCCTTGCATTCCCGATGACACCTTTTGTCCTGTTCCACCAGGTCTTCTGCGTATACAGCTGTTATCAAGCTCAGTTTCAGCTAAGGAGTCTTGTTTTTCCCAGTCTCACCAGGGACAATGCTATCTGACATTACCCTGCTCAGTATAAGACCCTCAAAATATCTGACAGGTTCCCTCCTAGCTGTCACCGATCATTTTTATGATCATTTTGGTGCTAACCTACAGCAACAGAGGGGGCTGTATAAAAAAACCTGAGATAAATTCCTGTAGCAGATGATTGTAGGTATCACAGTACCTTTGCAACACTGAGTGAATAAATGCCTTGCTAAAACCTACTTGAGCTGACATATTCATCCCCTCCAAAAATCCAAATCTTACTCATCTCTGTAAGCTACAGTTCTAGAGGCAGGGCTTGCGAACATCTGTAATCTAAAGGACTTGTTGCATTGTTGTTTCAGTTCATTCATTAGACTGATTTCATGCTGCTATTAAAAAAAAATCTGTGGCTGAAGACAAAATCAGGTGGTACAAAGAGACAATGGTGAACAGTTAGTTGTTCCTAGTGTAGCTGAAAGCAGACAAGGTAGCAGTTGACTCATGGAGCTTGCTGGGATGAAGCCATGGAAGAGGGAAACAAATGAAGTATTGACTATGTATAACTGTCTGTCTGTCTGTCTGTCTGTCTATCTATCTATCTATCTATCTACCTATCTACATACCTACCTATCCATCAATCTATAAAGATAGAGAGCATCCATGAGATCCTGCAGACCGTGTGAAACACTTGGCATGTTTAGCACAGCAATGCCTACTTCCATAAGAGCTACCTCTGCAGCAGCTGTGTGGACAGAAAATATATGCGCGAGTAAGCTTGCTGCTTGAGTGATCATCTTCAGAGAGCAGGGTTGTGCATGAACGAGGTATCCTAGGAATTTGCAAATAGTAGGTTTCAGTTTATAGACTCTTCAGAGCAGGTACTGTCGTTTGTTCTCCTGGCACTTAAAGGTCTTAATCCTAGAACACAAATAGTAATTTAGCAGTGTGGAGGGACGGAGAGGTATACTTGATCATGGTTCGTGTGAGGGCCTGCCTTACAACCATGGGAGATGTTTAATGGAAATGATTTTTGGAAGCAGCAGGAGAGTCCAAAACTCAGAGCAACATTGAAATGGAACCAGGTAGGGCTGATTTTGCAAGGATATTCGTATACCTGTGGATTGTACATCATAAGACTGTCAAAAATCACAATGCTATTGAAGCACTGGTCAATAATAAATATTCTGTTACTATCCCTCTAAACTGCTTTTTAATGGCTCTGAAATAGAACTGTAAGTCCAATGAGAAGTTTAAAAAATTTGTGAGGAACTTCAATTTTCACAGTCCTACCACGGATGATCAGAGATCATCATGTGAAATCCAGGTTTTTAGAATTGAGACACTGCAACTGTCGACCTGGATTTCACACTGCTACATACTATACAACCACTAAAATAAAAACAGGTCCTTGTGTGACCTTTAGATTCAAAATCACACAAAAAATAAAGGCAACACTATGAGATTATATTGGTAGCTGATGCAAAAATTCATCCAGTGGACTTTTTGAACATTGGATCAGGCCCTTAGTAAATACATGCTGTATATTGTTTATCAGTCTTTGTACTACAAATAAGTGGGATACTGAGTCTTATTCTCTTAGTATTCATTTTGTATGAATATATAAAATGACGTATGTATAATTACTCTTTTGTAATATCACAAAGCAGTAAAAAATATATAATCAAGAAAAATTCTTATTTTACCTTTTTTCCTAGTCTGGCATAAAATGTGTGATACAGTAATTTAAAAGGCATGTTTTTAATATCCTTCCATACAGAGAAATGAAACAAACTGATGACAGCTTCTGAAGGGGTACTTCCATTTACTTAATTCTGCCTTTTCAGTCTTTCCTATTGTATAGCTGATGACTTGCTTTTAAAGCTGTTACTTTGTATGAATTGTGTAAATACCTTTAGTGTTCTGGGCGTCTGCTGAGATATTTTTACAGTTAGGCAGCTAAAAGTGTTAGCATGTCTTTTATTATAGGTTGGCTTTTTGCATTTGTCTTTGCTACTTCATGCTCTCTTGTGATCTCTTTCTGTCCTGATAAGGTGGAAATCACAATCAAATAAAATTTAGATTGATTTTATATTTATACTTATCATCCCACATCATACAATTTGTCGAGAGAGGAGCTGTAGTAAAGCTGCTGCTGTACCTACTAAAGTCATTATACTATAGCTCCATTGTGCTGTTTTATGAGACCATAATCTGCTTCCTTTTGAGGCAACTAGATTAGTGCCTCATAAAAATGGCAAAAGCACCACTATTACTGTTCTACAAGTTTTTATGCATTGCTGAATTTTATCATTATTATTATTGTTGTTCTATCATTAGTGTGACCTAGTGGAGCTGTGGTTAGAAGTGAGAATTCTTGGTCTAAAAAAATGCAACCCATTAGCTTGACAGCATTCTAACTCCTTTTGACAGAAGCAGGAGTTTTGTCTGTGGTTTTTGGAGAGGATACATGCCCAAGCTACTGATGTGTCCATGATGCTCCTGATGGGGACATATGATGTCTAAATAAAATTGGTCAAATAAATAAATAAATAAATAAATGGCTAAATAAATTTGCGAATCTGACCTTTTAACTAGGGTGAAATAGTTGACATCAAAACTGTTGAAGTGATAAAAGGGAGATACGTATCTCCACATTTAGTAATTTAAATACCTGTAGCAATATTTGTATACTAAACTGCTATAGCTCTTACAGAGACCCTTACTTGCCATTTTTGACACACAAATTTATTGCCACATACCAGCACTTTCAAAACTAGAACCATTTCTTAGTATCTCCGTTTCTGGATAACAGCTGTGACAAAAACAGGTCTTAGCATGCTGAACTCGTGACAAAAGAGGGGTATTTTCCTTCTAACTGGGGGCAAGCAACCAGAATTATACCCATTTAGTCTGTGTGGAAATTCCCTAAAGAAACTGAGTCAGTCTGGTCTGTTTATTTACACATGTATTTACCACCCTGGGAAAGCTATGAACGGTCTTTCTTTTCCTCTAATTGTGCCCTCAATTTTAGAAAAGTGGGATGATCACAGGGACAGTGATCCTCAAGTTGTAATGAGCACTTCTGCAGATGCGGAGTGATGTGAATTATGTCCCTTGTGCCAGGGGAAGGAAGGGAAATCCGGGGAGTCCGCGGGTAGCCCATTTCTCTGCCACTGCAGCTGCTGAAGGAGAAAGGACCTCTTTTAGGGGGAGGGAGCTGTAGTTTCTGGTGGGCAGCCAGAGAGGGGAAGAGCTGAAACCAAAGCATCTTGGGGGCAGGTGACAATGTCCCTACCCCTTGCTCTGGGCACTTTGGCTCTGCCAGGACACAGCTCGGGGCTGACCTCTGCAAAGGCTTTGAGATGCAAGGACCTGTGATAGCCCAGAGTAAATCATTTTGCAACCTGGCTGAGACAAACCTAAAGAATTAATTTCTTTCTTTGTAGCTGTTTGCTAACTGACTTGAACCTTTTAGTTACCTTTTTGGTGCTGCAGTTTCTGAATACCTCACCTTTTAAAGTTCACTTTTCTTCTGGTTTTTGTTTTGTTTTTTTTTTCTGGTGTTTTATACTGAGTATAAATAATAATTGCAGACACAAATAAGAATATTTGTTTTGACGTCACTTTTAGTATCTTTTAGCAAAGTGACTCCTGAGTGCTCATTCAGCAAAATGTGTCCTTTCACATAGGATCATTTGCTTTTCCTTAACCTGTCGGACAGACTATTTCAGATTTGGTCTCAATATCTTAGGGGGCCTCTTGGTTTAAATTTATTACAAGCCAGCGAAGTTTCCCTGCTGCAGTGTAACCTTGGATGTCTTACAGGTTTTTCGGCTGCAGTATAAGGGCAATGCCCTGAGTAGATACAAATTTAACTAGACATGAGAAATTGCAAAATCCTTTTTTATCACCAGTTTTCAAGTCCCCTGATTCAACCATCAGAATAAATTTTCTATGATCTCATAACTTCAAAAGCTCTCTTCACTCCCCTCTTCCCCCATCTGTTTAACCAATAACCTATTCTCACAAACACTGAAAATCACATTACGAACAAAGTTGTCTTGATAGCCCTGGAATGTACTGTGGATCCATGCTGAATTAAGTTATATGTGTGCTAAGACTATGCAGTCTAGAGTAAAAGTCGCTACTTCTTTCACTTTTCTTAAAGATAGAGTTTCTGAAAAATACTTTTTTCCCAGGGAAAATAAATAATAATTAATTTGGGGCAAATTTAGAAAAAAGGGAATGATTCCTACAGCTGAAATTAAGCTTTTATATTCAAAACCACCATAAATCATCATAGAATATGGGTAGAAATGTTTTTTCCCACCATTTCCTAATACTACTGACAAGCCAGAATCATAATCTGGTGACTTGTTTATTTTGTTCCCTTAAATAATTCAAGTCAATGTTGCCAATACCTCTCTCTTAGTGAATACACATTGACTATCCAAGATCTGAATCCAGTTGCAATAAGCGAGGCCAGTGTGGGGTTGTCAGAGATGGTGCTTATCATGAGGGATGCCAAGATGTCTATTTTTAAAAACTGAAGGAGCCAGTGAAGTATGGCTATATTGGGCAACCAAAATTTTTAGAAAGACGTTAGACCAAAGCTCCCCCAACCATTCTAAGCACTTGGAAGTTTTTGTGGAGACAAATAGTTCCAGAATGGAGTTTTTGGGGAAATAATTGTGTCAAACCAACTTACTTTTGTTCTACAGCATGCCAGAGAAGAGGTACTGAATCCCTTGTGTCTTGACTTTAGGAAGTCTTCTGACTCTGTCACTCCTGACTTCCTCAAAAGTAAAGAAAGCACGGTCTGCAAAAATCTGTGACAATGTGTGTGCAAAATTATTTGAAACCTCTGCACAGAAGGTAATTATCAGTTTCCCTATCAAAATAGAGTGATATATGGAGCTGCCCTGTACTGCTCGTTCATTAATGATCACCACCCTTAAGGCATTAGCAAGTTGAGAGGGAGGAAGCTAGATGTGCCGGATGACAAGAGCAGAATTCAAAATTATCTTGAAAACCTGGGGAAGATGAGCTGAAATGGAATAGGGGGAAGTGCATGGTACTTCACGTAGGCAAGCTGAGTCAATTGCATAAATAAAGAATGAGGAGCAGCTGGCTAGAAAGCTGTTATACAGAAAAGGGTCAGGGGTTCTACTGAACCAGAAGCTAATACATATGAGTCATGAGTTAAAAATGTCATACCGCTGTGGTGAATCCAAATACCATACCGGGAGGCAGCAAGGCACTTGAGGTAATATTTCCATTCTGCACAACTTTGATCAAGATTCAAGGGACTCAAGGCTGAAGGGCTATATTGAATTTGGGGCCCTCACCTAAAGAAAGATCTCGATCAGACGGAGACACTTTAAAAGGAAGTTACGAGAATGATTAGATACCTAAAAAACGCCATCTGAGATCAGAAACCAAACTGGAATTGCACAGCCAAAAAAAAAAAAAAAAAAAAAGAAGAAGATGGAGAGGAGCACATGATATTTTTTCAAACCACAAAAATTTCTGGAAGGAAGGAGAAATGGATCTCTTCTCCCTGCATATGGGGTAAAACCCACAGTCGGTACCGGACTACAACTGTAGCAGGGTAAGTACAAGTTATTGGAAGATGCAGGAATATAAGGAAGGCTTTGGGAAGAGGAAGAGTTCAGGACTTTCTTGACAAACTGTCTAAAATGAGGATTAGGGGTTGTTTGGATTATCAGGCAAAAGGTGGCATGATGTCACTGGTAGGCAAGTAAGAAGGTTGGATGGTTAATTTTGTCTTTCCCAGGTGCATAAAAGTTCCAGATATGGTTCTGTTAAGTGTAGAAAATGGATACTGGCAATTTGGAGGGTGACAGGAAGGAAAATGTGACAAGGAACAACCTGTTAGGTCAAACTGACCTGGAAAACAATAAGAATAAAGGACACATTATTTATGGAGGAAGAAGAGACTATGCTAGGGAAGGAGTATGGCTATATTGCATACACCAAAGGTTTACATGTAAACTTCTTTTGTATTTCTCCCTGCTTTAAAAGACAAGGAACTAAAGAGCTTCTTTTTAAGTTTTAGGAGATTGAAGACACTCAGAAGGGACTAAACCAGTCTCTGACAGCTCTGCTGAAAAAAGTAGTCAATGTACAATGGTATGTGCTTGTAAATGCTCCAGAAAGCTTCTATACCTACTTTGATTGCCACTGCATGGTGAAACGCACATTATCATTGCTGCGTAACTACCACTGTACTAGCCACATACAACTAGCAAGGAGTATATTGATTCTTACTACAGTTACACCTTTGTTCTCCTTTGTAGATGTTCCCCACGTCTGAAGTCTTATAGAGTGCCCATGGGCTTGCAGGATGAGGCCAGTTCTGGTGGCAGGAATGGGAGGACCAATCAAATGTCATCTTTAATTTAGATCCCACTCAAAAACCATTGTTTGTGTCTTGGCTTGTATTAAATCAAATACATAAGTCAAGAGGTGAAGTCAAAATCTCACGTTACACTGTCAAAACAAAATAGAAAATTTCTATTTTTCAGACACAAAACGGAAGAAAAAAACCAGCCAAAAGCAAAACTGGTGCAACAAAACATTTCTGACTCTTTGGCTGACTGGACAGAAGACAGATGAAAAAAAGGGCCAGAATCACAGAATCACAGAATCACAAAATCACTAGGTTGGAAAGGACCTTTAAGATCATCAAGTCCAACCATTAATCCAGAACCACCATGTCCCCTAAACCATGTCCTGAAGCGCCACATCCACACGTTTTTTGAACACTTCCAGGGATGGCGACTCCACCACCTCCCTGGGCAGCCTGTTCCAATGCCTGACCACCCTCTCAGTGAAGAAATTTTTCCTAATATCCAATCTAAACCTCCCCTGGCGCAACTTGAGGCCATTTCCTCTTGTGCTATCACTAGTTACTTGGGAGAAGAGGCCAACACCCTCATCGCCACAACCCCCTTTCAGGTAGTTGTAGAGAGCGATAAGGTCTCCCCTCAGCCTCCTCTTCTCCAGACTAAACAACCCCAGTTCCCTCAGCCGCTCCTCATAAGACATGTGCTCCAGACCCCTCACCAGCTTCGTTGCCCTTCTCTGGACACACTCCAGCACCTCAACATCCTTCTTGTAGTGAGGGGCCCAAAACTGAACACAGTATTCAAGGTGCGGCCTCACCAGTGCCGAGTACAGGGGCACAATCACTTCCCTACTCCTGCTGGCCACACTATTCCTGATACAGGCCAGGACGCTGTTGGCCTTCTTGGCCACCTGGGCACACTGCCGGCTCATATTCAGCCGGCTGTCAACCAGCACCCCCAGGTCCCTTTCCGCCGGGCTGCTCTCCAGCCACTCCTCCCCAAGCCTGTAGCATTGCATGGGGTTGTTGTGGCCAAAGTGCAGGACCCCGCACTTGGCCTTATTAAACCTCATGCAGCTGATCTCAGCCCATCGATCCAGCCTGTCCAGATCCCTCTGCAGAGCCCTCCTACCCTCCAGCAGATCAACACTCCCACTCAGCTTGGTGTCATCTGCAAACTTACTGAGGGAGCACTCGATTCCCTCATCCAGATCATCTATAAAGATATTGAACAAGACTGGTCCCAGAACCGAGCCCTGGGGAACACCACTCGTGACCGGCCGCCAGCCGGATTTAACGCCATTCACCACAAATCTCTGGGCTCGGCCATCCAGCCAGTTCCTCACCCAGCGAAGAGTAAACCCGTCTAAGCCACGAGCCGCCAGTTTCTCCAGGAGAATGCTGTGGGAGACGCTGTCAAAGGCTTTACTAAAGTCCAGGTAGACAACGTCCACTGCCTCCCTCATCCACTAGGCGGGTCACCTGGTCATAGAAGGAGATCAGGGGAGATGGAAGGGGGAGCAGGGGAGATATTTTCTCTATCCATCGTGGGCTTTGGCTATGAAGGTAAGTAAGAGAACTTGGACTGTGGCTGCAGAAAGGGGCTCTTGTTGCAACAGGCATGCTCGCTTCACTACTGCCTTTCTTTTGTGAGGGGAAGGGACCCTCTTTATTATTAAGTTATCGACAACCCAACCACCAATGTGGCAATCTACTGCTGTTCTGTGTCTCATGCTGCTACCTCCATGGCTCAGAGAAAGAAAGAGAATCACAGTCAGGCTAGGTGAGGATGGGTAGAAACATAAAAATAAAACACACGGAGCCGTCAGCACATGTTTTTTATGGAGATCTGAGTTAAATGGGTCTAACCCAGCCAGAGTCCTCAGTCCTGAGCAAATTTTAGTTCATCCCTATAGACATGCAGGTTTTGGGAGGGGTTGTTTATTCTTGCTTTAGATAGATTTTTAAAAAGTGTGTTACTTTGGAGTGACACTGCACATATCCATAAAAACGACATTTTCAGTGAGATCAAGAAAACTTTAGTCTCCTAAAATACTGTCTGAATTCTAAACAAGGAAAACAGAGAAAGGAAAAAAATGAAAAGAATCCCTCAGTTCCTTTAGATGAAGAGGCCATTTATCATTCTATCATTAATCTTCTCATACTGGTGAAAGATTATGGGAAAAGTGGTAGCTCTTCAGTTACTTCATTATCTCTTTAGCCATGTGTCTTCTGAGAAACTTCAGCATTTTTCTGACCCAAACATAGCAGTGAGATAACCTTGCTTCTTATTAACGTTGACAGAGGTATCTTGTCTAAACTGACTCCACGGATCTCTCTTCCTTTGGCATTGTACATCACAGAGTCCTTGTATGAACATCTCAAGGATATGCAGTAGCTGGCTTTGCAGCTGTGTCCTTTAAGGCTTTTCAATCTTTGATATCACTCCCCCCAACCTTTGGAAAAGATGTGTTACCCAATTCTTCACATCAAGAATTTACCATTCCTTGGGATGCCATGCTGGCATCCATCCCCCGTGGTGCTTAAAAAGATGGCAATATTTCGTAGCTTTAGTCACTGTAAGAGTATCCTAGTTTTACACACACTTTTAAATAAAATTGGTCTTACAACTTTGGAGTGAGCTTTAAAAATTATTTGAACTCATCCCATGACCTGAATATTCACATTCTTGTCACACCCATCCATTTGGGTCTAATGACATCATAATAGATTTGGGGAAGGCTCAGGCAAGCATCTTTTCAGCTTAAGTAATTCTGCAGAATTCTTTCTTCGTAAAAGCTAAAGTTCATTAAATCCCATAGTGCAGGAGCTGGACAATGTAGCTCTGTGTGCTTGAAACAAACATTTAACATTGAATATACACTGGAAAGAGTGGAGGAGAGGAGCTTTGGAAACTGTTTATACCACTGAAACCAGGAAAGAGGTATTCAGGACTATCATTTAGTGACAAAATCCAGATTAGTTATCCAAAGTTTTTACCACAAATCCTAAGAAAAAATACATACAACAGGGAGGTGCAGTAAAATAACAGAGCACAAAAAAATGATAAATATAATAACCTCATCTTGGCATTTTCTTTTTTACCTATATCCTGCCATTTGATTATGCAGTGTCGGTTTTCTTCACTGCCATACTAGTAATTTTGTTTTATTTTGGGTATTGTATTTTTTGTGGCTTATTGTAGACTGCATTCTGCCATCCACGTTGCTACTCTATAGCTCACATTCTGCCCTGCCAGTTACAGCAGGAATATAAAGGGAGTAAGAGACTAATCAGAGCGATCACAAAAGGAGACAGAATGTGTCCCTGAATGCTTAAACTCATCAAGAGAAGGCCTGCTGCCTTTTCTATTTTGAACGCACAGTTGGTGCCCAATATCAAATACTTTTCTTTTGGTAGTGCGGTCTATGGTTGCCTGCACTGAAAGCATTATGATCCAAGCGCTAATTCCTATTCCCTCCTCTATTCTACAAAAAGATGTCAGTTTATCTCTTTAGGCTTGCATGCACCCATGTGCAAATTTGAAGTAGTTTAATCCTACTGCCTTTCTGACACCTGAATAAAACCCTACTCCCTGCATGGTTTAAGGGGCTGAGCAGATGTTTCCACAAGGCAGAAATGAAAACAGGGATATTCAAGTCAATGGCATTGCAGAGACAGTAGTCAAGGGCCAAAAAAGGCATGAGATGTAGCAGGAAGTTAAGGTGAAAGATCTCTGGCAGGCCTACCAGAAAGTAGAGAAGACCATCTGCCAACTCCCCACTGGTGCCCTCCTACCTAAATATATATATATGAAGGAAGACTTGAACCAGGGTGTTTGTATATGTACAGCAACTTACGTATAACTGTACATACACTTGCACGCGCAAAAAGAAGAGCATGCATTTGCTTGTATGTAGCTGTAAATATAATCATGTACTACAAAAAGATAACTTCACCAGAAGCCAGGAAGAAGGTGTACATGGGATGGCAGTCCAGTCCCTGTTAGGCATTTGTAGTGCTCTGAAATTTAGCAGGATCAGACACAGGGAAGCCAGAAAAAGCCCAGTAAAGGATGATGTTAAGAGAGAATACATGTGATTATTAGAGATAATACATATGACTATTTTTCCAATCTAGAAAGATTTGAAACATGCTTCAAAAAATAGTCTTTATTTCATGGCCAAAAGACATATGAATAGGTTCTGAAAATAACTTTTTTTATTTAAAGGCCTAGCAGTAAAACTAGAGAATATTAGAGCCATTAGTTATCTACTATATATTAATATCAATGATAGAATTTCAGCTATCATAAAGCAACAACATCAGAACATGCAGATCATGGCAACAAAGAAAAATCTATAGATCTAAGTACGTAACTAAAATAAAAGAAACTCCATCAAGACATGCTTCACAAACAGCAGTGGCGATTCAGTCTGAGGTCCCAGCTTTTAAGAATAAATTCTCATAAGCCTCTAATACACAGGAGTTGCCAAAATTGCAGAAGGCTATCGTCCCATTTAGAAATCCAATTTTTCCAGTTTCAAATGTCTCACACCTGCACTGTACTTTCACAAGGGTAAAGGAGCAATTGCAATAGCAATGTAGTTGATTTGTGATTTCTGTTTTTTGTCTTGCACTGTTATGTGCCAAGGACAACTCATCTTTCCTTGTGAGATAGCTCTGTTGTCTGTACATCAATGTCCTTTTTATGTGTCATGTCAAACAGCATTTTCCAGGAATAGCTTAAAACCCTTTTCCTGAGGTATCTAGGAATAAAGGCTTTCTTTCTTCCATCCTGATCAAGTATCTTCCCGTATCCTTCCCTTAGCTCTTGTGGACCTTCACGCAAATAACTAAGCAGCAGTGAGGCCCTCATGCCATTAGCTGCTTGTAGCTTATGCCTTACCTGAGCCCTTTTCAACCTCCAGAACTGTACGTTAGCCATAATCAACATGTCTGGAGTAATTTAGTGGCGTCCACTCTTCTCTTCCCACCCGGATAACCTGGGACCCCTTGAGAAGGTTTCTTTTCCTCTGCAGATTTGGCCTTCCTGTGGGCTCACTGTGATATGACAGAGCTCCTGAGGTACATTGCCCGAAACACATCTATTCTTCAAATAATTTCTTGGAAAAGACTTTAGGGAGTTTGACTTTTTTTTCCTTACACAGTTATCTAAATATTTATGTTTTCTCTAGCAGATTTGGCTCACAGGAGAGTAACCTCCCTATTTACTAGAAGACTCACCTGCCCACAGGTTGTTTTATGAAAAAGTGTTTTACAGGCCTGAGAGGGAAGGATGTCAATGTACCAAAACGCTGCCTAAATCTTAAGCATTGCATTGTATTTCTGCAGATTGTTATGGACTAGAATCAGCAAAAGCCATTGTCTCACCACCTTTTGGAAACCATGTACTACCCCTACTATGACAGACACACATGGCCAGCATCCTCCTCTATTTCAAATGGATGCCAGTGATAGGAAGACCTGTGACATTGCCTATATCCCTAAGTCATGCTGTACAAGCACTGTGTTCTCCCCAGTGATGTTATGAAAGAGCATCTATCTGCGCAATGTATTACTCTCGTCCTGTTTGTTGTGAAGTGTTTGCACCGCTTCCTTTTCTGATGCTTGCATTCAATGAAATGTGTACATTTATTATTAAATTTATTAGAAGATCATAGATGCCCAAACAGCACTCTTCTCCCCAAAACTGTTCATATAATTTGTTTATATGGCACTTAATTGCAATATTCTAGCCGACACAGAGTAAAAAAGCAGGCAATTCAGTACTCAGACATACTGTTAGGACCTTGTAGTGCCTGTCTGATCTGAGCAGAGTCTTGGTAGATTTTCATAACTTTCTTTGTATCTGGATGTTGAAAATTAGCACGCAAATTTCTAATTTTAATGTGCTTTTATCCTCTGCTGCTAATAGTTACCTTAGCTTACAAAGATGATTCAGTACACCGTACATAGCAATAATAATAGAAACATTAACTTTGCTAATATCAGTCTGACTCATGATATATTTTCATATCCTTTCAGGAAACTAAAATATATTAAATTTAATCTGTGCATGTACTCAAACGCTAGCTGAATCTTTGTGGTACTAGTCAGGTGTCTCTTTTATGGGCCCAAAAATGAGGGAAACAAAGGATAAAATTGCCCTTGATATTGTAATTCCAGAAAGGCTTGGTCAAAGAAAAAGATCCCCGCTTGCATATTCTGAAAATGACGCATGTTCCTAATGATGTAAGTATTACATTACACGCAGCCTTTGACCAGCTAGCACAGATATTCAGTGAAATGTTCCCACTTGAGACAGGTGCTTACATAACTGAAGAAAATTAACAGCATTCATGTTTATGTAGTCATGGGAAGAAAAAAAAGCCTCATTAGGATATGGGGCCTGTCTTTGCACTGCTCTTCAGGAAGCTATTTCCTTCTGACTTTATACAGAAAAGCACAAAGAGTGGCCTTGCATACTTGAGTGACAGCCCTTTCCTAACGTGAAACGGGTCCCCCAGTGACTGGCATCTGCCTGGCATAAGCCAGACTTGCAGTCTCCTGGTGACTTTCACCACTCCGTTTTCCATTGCCAGAGTTAACTTGCTTTCTGCTTCCAAGTTGTTGAGTTGTAGTCTAGATTGAACCCTTCCCGGCAAAAGTTTGTCAGCCATTCCCAATAGTCCCACGTTTGTATGAAAGAGTGGTCCTATCAGTTTGTGTGTGTTTCTTAGACCCTGAAGTATCATTCTTCCTTGTGTAGCTGATAGATGCCTGCACTAGCCAGCTTTGTTTGCTTGTTCACTTCAGTAAACTCTATATCCTCTTCCTGGCATCTTCAAATGCTGTTTTAGTTATACTTGTTGAATTTCTGCCTAGGCAGAAGAATTGCCTATGATGTCTATAAATCAGACACAAGAATGCTGCAGATCTGTTCAGTGTCCATGCAGGTGGCAGAAAGACTAAAAGTAAGAAGGAATGCTAGATGTTTGCAAAAGGGTGAATATTTTAGGTATATTCAGAAAACTTTGTAGGGCAGAAAAAAATTAATTAAGTATCTGATGTTCATCTGGCATCTCATTATACACTGTGGCTGTATCCCTGTGCATCCTGGGGCATGGACCCACCCAAGAGATGGGGAACACCGAGATACTGATCATGGGGCAGTGAGTCTTGTCGTGCCTATTAGCTGGCAGTAACGATACCGGACTGCCACTGTGAGCACTCAAAGTGCACAGGCACAATTAAAAATGCAGTACTGTTGACTGATAAAGCTTCTGGAACTTTCTTCCAGAATTAAATTTGGCTGATCTTGGCAGAGATGTTGATCTACATACAGAGAAGAGTGCTAGCTTATGCTTTAGCACCCTGTAAAAGAGCATGGATCAAACTTACATTTCTTGTTATTAAGGAGTAGCATACAAGAAAAGAAAAACAAAAAAGACAATCAGGAAAGAAAACAAACAAAAGAAACCAACCCAACTGATAGCAAGTCTTTTAAATAATTTTTTTCAGTGAAGAGAAGTTACTAAATGTGGCTAAGAGCAAAAGAATGCTAGCCCGCCCTGCAATCATGACTTGCAGTGACACCGAGGTGACACACTGAGGCTCTTTGCTGGCTCATGATCAAAGAATTGAAAGGAGCAGTTCACAGGAGAATGCTGTAATAAAGATGTTGTAAGGCATTAGTGGTTTGCTGCTGAAGGCAAAGAAAACAATGTAAATATATCTTAACTATCTGGTAAATGCGAACTTAGTTGAACTGTTTAAAAGTAGAAAGAACATAAACGATGTTTCAGGCATTTATTTTGTTTTATTAAAAAAAAAATTCTTTTTTGAAAGGAAAACATGTACCAATTATAACCGTTTAAGATATTAAAATTCTTTAAAATAAATTGTTGGGACAGATCAAAGAATGAATCAGGAATGTAGGAAATGCTATGTCATATCCAGTAAATTATGTGTTTCTTTAGCATGTTGCTAAAGGTAGCCAGGATCTGGTCTTTTGCATAAATCACAAGAAGCCTTGGTGTAGGTGCTGGGTTAACATGCTTGGAGAAGAGGGTAAAGTAAAACAGAAGTTTTTAGCATCTTCTTTTGGCTGGAGATTATTTTTCACATCTGTTATTTGATCAATTGTTGGGACTGGTCAGACCTTGTATCAGATATCGGCAAGGATGAGAGAAATGCCGCAGACAGGGAAGGGAGGAGCTGAGAGCAGTGGCAGCACAAAGATGACTCATTTATAAACAAGACATGAGTAGCAGAGAAATCTTGTTGGCTCTACAGTTCAATTAAAAATCAGAAGAAATCTCACTGCAGACCTCTCGTTTTTTCTTGTTGCTCAGAATTTTCTGGAGCGTTGCAGTTGCTTTTCTTCAACTTATTACTTTCACGTATCACATCTTTAGCAGGTCAGCTGCTTTTCTGTAGATTACATCTCAGCATATAGTACTCTTATAGCTGTCCCGAGTAACAGTGAGTGACCTGTTCTCTACCTCTTCCAAAACTGCAACATGGTTTGAAATACAGGATTTTTAGCCCCCCTCCAAGAGGACTTGTCAAGTGTCAGCCTTGGAAGAACTTATCGTGGACTGAGAGCAGACCTTGCATCCTTGTAAATTTTCCTCTCTTTCCCCATACACACCTCAGCTTGTGTCTGCAGTGTTTTACAGGCACCCTGAAAAATCTTTCTGGAGGCTACAGCATCACCACGGTGCATTGCAAAGGCAAGAGTTGGTAGACATTGCTGTTAGTCATGTCTCTGTAAAGCAAAGCTTGATATCACGGGTGGGCTACCCTTCTGACTTCCGAGATATGACTGCTGATATTAAGCCCAGCTTAAGCCGAGCAATGTGAGGGGTCTATACCACAAAACATTTAGTATTGAAAGATAAGAATGACTAAATGCTCTGCTAAATGCAGCTAGATGTGCGCTAGAATCCAGGCATTATGTGGGAGGTAGCTTGCCCTTTAATGTTTCTGTATAGTTATATGTCACAGGGGTAGAGTTGTCCTTGGATGGGTATCAGGAGAGTTTCTGTGGTTATGTTTCAGAAGTCTAGTAGGTTATTACAGCACAGAATGTGTAAGCAACTATGATATATTTTTGCAGCAGGCTGCACACATAACAGTCCAATGGGTGGGTGGGTGAACAGCCTTGTGAAGACTAATTGTGTGGTGGGAGTGAACGTTCCCATCTGATGATAGACACTTATCTAAATGAAGAACTCACTGAACTTTAATTAGCTAAAAATAATAGTTCTTTTAACACAATAAAACAGTACATGAGCTGGTGAAAGGTAAAGGAGGGGGGTTAATGGAACATATTCTTATGAGTCAGTGACAATATCCAGCTAGTTATAGAGGGTAGGGTCTGGGGTTGTTTTTTTTTCTTGATGAGCTGTCTGGAAGCCCCTCCTCATCTGCATTTTCTTGGCAGAAGCAGACCTTGCCAGGGTGAGAAATCAGATTATATGCTTTGCTAAAGTTAGAAAAATAGAAAAATTAAGGAAGAAATCAATACATTTCCATTTGGCTAAATAATTCTCTTTCAGAATATTTAGTTTGCTTGATGTGTCATGATTTAGGCCTGATTTTCCAGGGAAACAAGAGTATATGATCGTGTTGTACCCCTGTCCTGCTTCTACTTATTTCTGAAACTGTTCCCCAATTCAGCTGACTTAAATGGATTAAGAGTTTTCAAAGATGAATGTCCTATTTTGTGAAAAGTCATCCAGGAGAAAAACTGGAGTCCTTTCTTCTGTGAAGGAAAACACATGGCATCAGCTCAACAGTTGATGGCCCTGCTGACCTCTTCTCTAAGCAAATCCAGAGCTTAGGAGAAGTACAAAGGCTGGCTTTCTAAAGAAGTAAAATGGTAAGACTCTGTTGGCACAGGGAACAGGGGTTTAAGTCATATGTAGAATTGGGAGTACTCTGGTAATAGAGGGACAGCAAAACCTGTCTCTGGAAAGGTCTGCTCTTCATGAAATTAATTGTTTCCTCCCTTCTCCTTTCAGCCCAGATGGTGAAAGCATTTCTCACTTGGAGACAATTTTTTTTTTTTAAATTGTTTTATCCCTGTCTTACCATGGATTCTGCGGAGATGAATTGAGTTCTGTATTCCAGAACAATTCCTTGAATCCTCTGTGGAATGACTTCCATCTCTAGTGTTTGTGCACCACACTGTGGTAGTGCTGTGCAAACAATGCAACAATAAACAGGTGAAGGAGTCTCAGTAAGAGAAGATGATTAATTTATGAGCATTATTTTTTCTTTCTTAATTAATTTATCTTATTTCCTAGCTACCATTGACAAGTTCCCTTTCCAGTATCCCCTCTTAACTATCTATGTCAATTTTCAGCTTGGAGTTCTCTGATATTAACTCCAAGGCCTTTGCTTACCTGCTTTCTTAAGTGGACGGAGGGATGCTTTGGTACATCTCATTCTCCTCTTGAGTGCCTGGAAGCAGGGCAAGTGAGAATATTGAAGGCAGGTGAGTGCAGGGTGGTGGCAGGTTCTGTTTTCTCTCGCCTGCATGGCTCTATGAGCTGCTCTTGTAGCTCTGTACTTGCTACGTGGCTGCTGAGCCCTGGCCCAAGGTAGGACCTGGTCTGCCAGAGGCTTGTGGTGACAGCTTGATGAGATGCTTCTTCAGTCATTATGTGCAGAGAGAAACAGGGGAGGAGGTTTAAAAAACAAACAAACAAACAAACCAAAACCAGGGTTGACTGCACCTGTCTACAACACAAAACCGCAGGAATTGCCATGCCCTGTTAGACCACTGGTCCATTGAGTCTTGTGTCCTAACTCAAATTCTGGCCAACGCCAGATGCTTCAAAGTGTGAAACAAGGCACTGTGCAGCAGGCAGCTATAGTAGCAGGAGGTGTGTCTATTAATAATCACTTGATTTTATTTTTCTTTATTTCCTGCTTGATTTTGCCTTGGGAGTTTAACTCATTAAATGAATTCCAGAACATTCTTTTCTCCTAACCTTTCCTCTGCTTCAAAAAAAAGGTTGTTTCTCCTATTGCAATAGTAGTTTCCCAGTCACCTTTGCTAAGCAGTTGAAGGATTCACTTGCAGGGAGAAATACATGTTCTCTTAATAGTAGTTTATTTCTGTAGGGATTGAAAGCTGAAGGAATTCATCTGCAGTTATATCTGCTCTTTGTCTGTCTGTAGTAACTTCGCAGGCAGGTCATGTACTTCGTTCCACTGCTATCTACTGTTTCTCTGTATATTTTTCTGCATTTTGCATTATCATTTGTTAAATATATTCCAGCCTGCAATTTATCTTAGTCAGCAGATTTAGGACCTTTGTGTCTCTCTGCACACCCAGGGAATTTAGAAATAAATCACTGCTCCTAGGGGTTGCTTTTTATGCAACAAATGTTTTAGAGAAAGTCGAGAGAGGCTTGGTCAATATCATCTGGACTCTCCTGTGCAATAAAACATTTTCCACATGCTTTCCCAGGTTGTAGGAGAATTCTACAATTGTATGCACTTGCTATTTTTAATTTTTAATATGTATTTATTTCATTGAATTCAAGCTCTGCTGGTTAGATTTCATGTCTTGGAGATAATGCAGGCAGTAGTCAAAATTATTTTTCTGCCACTTATGCATTGATTTTTGTTGGCAGGTTTTACACGAAAATACTCTCTCTGAAATGTTTTGTAGGTTAGATAATCCAGAAGAAGCTAAGAAAACCAGAAACCACACACAGCTCAAGTTTGTTAGGCAGAATTTCTTAGGTATTCAAAAACAGAACCTGTTTTTAATATGTTTCCTAAACTACATTGATTTACTGAGGTGGAAACTGCATTAATAGAAGACAAACATGTCTTTTCCTTTAAACCTGTCAAAAACAGAGTTCTTTGAAGTGAGGGGAAGTATTTGCATAAAGATCTAGGTCTCCCTCCCGCAACGATTTAAACAAGTGAAAAACGTTATGCATCCGAGTCTGATCTTATGCATGTGTGGATGTGGAGATCCTGCTCCCAGTGACGTGAGTTGCACTCGCTAGGCTTGCCTGCCTTACCCACCCACTTACCTCGCTACTAGGTGCTGGTGTAAATGGGCTGCTTTGGTCCTCAATGTAAACGCAGGTGCCTCTGCACTCTTCGGGATCAAAACCAGAGCACTTGTCACTAGCAGGGTGGTACCATCACCCTTGGCCGCGATGTCCCCCTTGGGTGCTGTGTGGGCAGGCGGTGGAGCTCCTCTTGCCACCACAAATGATGTGTTTTGGACCCTTGACTGCAAACGCTTGGGAGCAAAGGCTGTTTGCCCATCAATTTGTATAACGTTCTCAGCGGGACAAGTTCTCCACAGTCGTGGGAGTCACTGAGCACTCAGGTAATAATGTGTAATAAATAATCACAGACTAAAAATTGTTGTGAGGATTGTGTAAAATTGATTCAAATGGGAGGCAATTGTCACAACTTAGTTCAAAAACAAAAGCGGTGTTTTTTAACAGAGCTGTAGCTATAATGCTTCATTACTGTAATCAGGTTTCTGTCGAGAGCTAAGAAAGGCTGGGAGCTCACAGGGACCCCTCTTGATAAAGAAGTAACATTCAGTTTTTGTTTGTGAAATTAGTCTACGGGTTTAACAAATCATAAATGCTGAAATGAAAAATGATTGAATAACACATTCAAGGGACAGTTTTCATATTAGTGAACTGATCTGGTGTACATTCAGAGGAATTTTCTGCCGTGTTATTTAGCAGCAGGGATCAGAAATACTCATTTTCTCACAGTAAGATGCATCTAACACTTTTCTTAATTTGGAGACAATTAAGACTGGAATGTGAAGGGACTATTGCAGTGGAGTGACTCATGCCATACTTATTGGAGAACAATAAGATCACTTTGATTTCTGAAGCAAAGCTAAATGTCCAGACTACTTATTTTTAAATAACTGCAAGACTATATACGAATTGGGATAATCGGATTCTAGAGATTTTTCTCTGTCACTGAACCAACAAAAAGCTGACACATCTATTTGCTGTGTCTGAACAAAATGAAGAAAAAAACAACAGTCTAGAGAAAATGACTTAAGTTTACAAGTACAACTGATGTTTGCATGTGTGTGTTAATATTCTCAGTGTGTTTTTTTGCAATGCCCCTGTGCGCGATGAAATAGGTGAAGTTATTTTCAGCTGACACAGTGGGCCTGTATTTGGAGCTTGTGCTTCTTTAACAGCTCATCAAAAGTACAGTCCTGATGTGTACGGACAAACTGGAAGGAAGATACTGTCTTGCCAATGTTTCTACACTTACCCATTCATTATGTTGCAAGACTGCTATGCGTTGTAAATGCAGATTTAAAACACGTGGCATGCCTCTGCCTCCAGCTAGATGGACATACCTCTCTTCAAAGTTGTTTCTTCTTCAGACAGGCACAAGACTTTCAAATAGTCATCTTTCTGCCTTACTGGCCTAAAAGTCACAATTCTATAAATGTTTTTCCAGAAAGTCCACTTGCTTAGACATCTATGGCAAGACAATAATAGCTGAAAAAATGTGTCTATGCTTTTCAGGTTTTATAGCTTTATTGACTTAAAATCTCACATGCAATTGTTTATGTCGACTTCCATGTTAAAAATTTTACAAATTCAAGTTCTGATAGAATCATAGAACAGTTTGGCTTGGAAGGGACCTTCAAAGGTCATCTAGTCCAAACGCCCTGCAATGAGCAGGGACATCTTCAACTAGATCAGGTTGCTCAGAGCCTCGTCCAGCCTGGCCTTAAATGTTTCCAGGGATGGGGCATATGCTCCAGGGATGGGACATATCTGTTTGCTGTCATAAACAGATTTGGAACAGAATTAAGAAGTCACTGAAATAGGAAACACTAGCAAAAATGCTCATTAATGTTGAACATTGGATTGGGAATGTCCTGTGCAGCCTTTGTGGCTTTTTTTAACGCATCTTCTTGTTTGGAGGTATTTGTACTTCATGGAACTTCAGGTGTAGTAAGAGACTATAAGGAAAGAAGAGGTCAGTTCTGGTCAGAAGAAGAGTTTTACAGAGATGTGAGGTCAGAGTATATAAACTGAATGAGGTAAGAAGGAGAGCACGAAAAAAAGAATATGACCTTGCTATAGCTGCAGCAAGAAAGGAAGATGAACTTGTCCTGGAGGCAGGTAGAGGAGATGAGCAGGGAAAGTGGGACAAGGAATTTTAGTTATTGTAAGGGAAAGAACAGGCTTAGAAATAAGAATAATGAGGAATGATCCGTTATACAACCCAGAGGTAGCTGTTAGGGAAAGGAGGCTGTACAGAGGTAATTAGGTAGAAGTAAATCAAAAAGCAATATACCTGCATAAAGAATTTAAGAAGAAATTCAGTAAAGTATAAGATTTTTTAATATATATTTTCATCTAGATTTCAGGTCAAATAGATTTCATTTATATATTTGCTTTTCTAAGGATCCATGAAGAAGTTCTTTGCCACATACTTCTGAGGAAAGAGTCTTGTGACATTTGCTAGGAAGTACAAGGATTTTCAGAAGATAGTATTGCCTGTTTGCAGAGTCAAGCTTTCAAGAGAAACTAAGGCATTTTAAGGCATCAGTAAAGTAGCCAATGGCACACTGTTTGAGTTCTCCAAAGATCCAGACATCATTTTTGCAGAAGTAATGGCTGGACACTGAACACTTTTTGAAAACATGTCTTACTGTATTCACAAACATTTAAAAATCAGCTCCTCAGCAAAAAATCCCCTTCTTTTCTCCTGAGATTTCTGCCTTTTTGGTGGTTTTCTTTCAGATTTATTAAAATAAAAGAATCTAAGAAAATAGCATCAATTTCTTCTAGTCTCTTTTGATGAGGGCACTGTTGTTAGGGACTAAACATACCCAAATCCACATGCTACCAGCTCTGGGATATCTGGTGAAAAATTAATTCAGTATGATCTCACAAAAGACATCTGAACTGATAAACTAAACACCTCAACTGGATTTAGTAGAATTGGGGATGCTTTGAAATCACAGTACAGTCATTCAGTGCTCTTAAAGACCATATCAGCAAAAGAGCTTCATAGAACAACAACAAAAAATTTATGAATTGCAGCAGTACTGGGATAACTTTGCTTTGATAAGATTCCTTTTTATTTGTCTGTCTTTGCTGTTCATGGTGATCCTAAACGTAGAGGAGCTTAGGAAAAGCAATTTACTTATCCAATTTCTCAGGAAAAAAAAAAGCTAAAAGAAAACTACTAAAATTCAAAACCTGAAAATGTAGGGAGCTCATGACTTTGCATCCAGCTGTGAGCCATTACTCACATGAGTAGTCACGCTGATTGCAGTGGATCTATTTGTGGAAGCTGGAGCTTATGCTTGGAGCAGAGCCAGCAAATGGCACAGGAAACATAGGCACCAGTTTAGGAGGCAGGCTGGAGAAGGGAAAGTCTCTTCTGCCTGTGTTGGATCAGCATGGATGTACTCCTACAGTCTCACGCTTCGGTGGCACTAGCATGCAACAGGTATGAGGGCAGATATTGCTTTATTATGCCGAAACCTCATCTCCGCACTGCCTCCCTGGCTCAGGGGCAACAGAAGCAGTAAGCAAGGAACTGGGTTGGGGTTATTTGGATCATCAGCGAAGGAGAGCAATGGAAGAGAATAGCTAGCAACGGAAGATGAAGGTGAAATTCCAAAACTAGGCTTTCTTCTCTCAGTGATCGAGGTTATTCCAGCAATGCTCTTCTATCCTTTTCCCACTCTGGTCCCTTTCCTCCATGCAAAGCCTCAGCTCTGCCTTTCTTCCTCATCTGCTGTGGACCCTAAATCCCTCTCATTTACCCAATAATACGACAACTCCATCTCATTCATCTGTAGTCCCTCCTGCCACATGGAGAGCCTCAAAATTTTACTACATTCCCATTACCACACAAATCATAAAATATTTCAAGTTGGAAGAGACTCATAAGAATCATCAAGTCCAAATCCCAAGTATAGGTTTGCAACTCCTTGTGCCCTTCCTGACACTTAGCAATCCCCATCACCAAGTCATCCTCACCTGCCAGCAGGTGACTCCTTTAAATCTGGCTTGTTGCTTACACTTATAAATTGAATTTGCTCAAAGAATCTTTGGAAGGACAAAACTGAATTTGTAGCTGAGAAGCGTTGAAGCATTCTCATCTATAAAAGAAGGTGGAGAGTCATATTCAAAATCCAGCATTTAGTGATTCATATATGAAACGAGTTTAAAGAAATCTTTTAAATGGGCTGTGGCATCAAACTTGATCTCAGCCAAAAGCTCAAAACCAAAAGAATAAGGCATTACATGTTAAATCCCCTTCTTAAAAACTAGTTACTTATTCAATTTCAGAGATATTTCATCAGAGGGTTAAAATAGGAACTGGAACCTAGTCTTCAAACTGATTTTATGGTGGAAGAAATTTATGGTCAGTTCACAGAGAAGCAGTGTGACAGAAAAAAGGGACTAAAAATGCCCTTTATCCTTGTTATAAGGACTTGGAGCCTGTTTTTGCTACATATATGGAGTGTAGTGGGCAGATGTATGCATCTCAACTTTCACATGACTGTAGAAAACTGGAAGGATGACTGACCTAACCTGTTTCTCTTTGACTCTCCTTTTTTTCCATTTTATTCCTTAAAGAGTAATTTGTTTCCGATGTAGGATTCAACTGAAAAGATCTAAAAGTGACATACAACCAAATACAATTGAAAGTTTTGGCCAGCTTCAAAGTGTCTTTGTAAGCTAACACCTCATTCTAGGAAAATATCTTTACTCAATATAATATTTAGGCAAAAAGTTATGTTTATGGTAAAATAAATATGGATTGGAGCAGGTGTTTCAGTGCTTTCATGGATCAGATGTTAAAATCATAATAAGTACTTAATTCAAATTTCATTTCTTTTGTCTTTATATGCTCAAAGTATATCTGCAGGGAATCCAGACAGTAATCCAATTCCGTTAATATATAATTTAATAAGATAGCAACCATTTGACATAAATTTTGTGATTTTACTATACTTTTGTTACACCATATGAATTATTCTTGTTTATTGCTGGGGTTTTATTTCTCTGTCTAGAAATCCGAAGATGTATCCATATGTAGTTCTGTTGTTTAAGGGCCAGTTTGGCATTCAAGACACTTGAGCTCAGTGCTCTGTCCCAGCTGTAGAAATCTATGCTTTCAGGTGAGTGGCTAGAACCACCAGGATATGAGCATCCCTTATTCACATTTGTTTTTGTAGGAGCAAGGTGCCTGGACAGCGCCTCAAAAAACACAGCTGAGCTCATTGGAGGTCTATATTGTTATGAGTAAAACTGCTGAAACAAGGTCTATTTGTGAGTGTGCCCCATAGTATCTAATCCTGTTAAAAAAACCCACAAAGAAAGGTTTCCTTCCCTGTCTTGTCTGTGTGGACAAATCTACTGTCTATCAAAGCGAATCTACCTGACATTTTCTTACACAAAAGATGGCGGATCATAGTGAACATACTGTCCCCTTTTTATTTTCCCTTTCTACCAGGCTAAAGAGTAACATTCCTTTGGTTTTCTCCCTCCCTTTTTCTGGTCCAGTTCCTAGTTAATTTTTCAGTACAAAACAAATTATTTCTGTCATTCAAGCAAGAGCCTCTGATTACTCCTGTCGCTCATTTCTAGAACAACTTCCTCAGAAGATAGATAGGGAATATGGGTTTGTCACGGTTTAACCCCAGCCAGCAGCTAAGCACCACGCAGCTGCTCACTCACTCGTGGGACAGGGAGAGAGATCAGAAGGGTAAAAGTGAGGAAACTCATGTGTTGAGATAAAGACAGTTTAATAGGTAAAGCAGAAGCCGCACACGCAAGCAAAGCAAAACAAGGAATCCATTCACCACTCCCCATGGGCAGGCAGGTGCTCCTCCAGGGAAGCAGGGCTCCATCATGTGTAGTGGTTTCTTGGGAAGACAGATGCCATCACTCCGAATATCCCTCCACCCATCCCACCACCTTCCTTCTTCTTCGTCCCAGCTTTATATACTGAGCATGACATCATATGGTATGGAATATCTCTCTGGCCAGGCTGGGTCAGCTGTCCTGACTGTGCCCCCTCCCAGCTCCCCGTGCACCCCCAGTGGCAGGCCAGCGTGAAAAGCCGGACAGTCCTTGACTGCTCAGCAACAACCCAAAACATCAGGACGTTTTCAACATTTTCTCATCCTAAATCCAAAACATAGTCTCACACTAGCTTCTGTAAAGAAAACTAACTCTATCCCAGCTGAAACCAGGACAGGTTTCAAATAATCTTAGATGACATTCTCCCTATTTCTGTCTCTAAACTTTAAAATGTCTGCAGACCTACCAGGCTGTGCATCTGCTGAGCCCAGCAACCCCAGAATGTCAGATTTAATCTATGTGGTATCCAGCGCATCCAAGACATGCTGGACTCCTAGCACATTTGCTCTAAGTTGATCCCAAATCTACAGTGACATTTGTCTGGCACTTTGGGTCAGGGTCATCCAGACTTCCTGCTTAGATGGTCAAAATCCTCAGGTTCTCAGCGTGGAAAAATAATACATCTGAAGAAAACCTGGATAGTCCTGCTCAAAGGGAAAGATATTCTGAGTATGTCAAAAGTGTGACTTTGCATATGCAAGGAGTTAAATATGCAGAAGACTCTGAAAGCCTACACAGAGGACTTTGGAAGCCAACCACATAGTCATTAAATACAGGGCAGCCATTACCACAGTCTCTACCTTGTGACAAACAGCAGACCTGGAGACCTAAATCCTGAGATCATGGAGAGTCTTAGTCCTGAATGGAGATCAAAGAGGGGTACCTCTCTGCAGCTCATCATAAAGCACCTGCAGATTTTGGAGAAGAGTAATTCTGTGTCTCGGGTTACTTAGGTTAAGTGACTCCTTTCAGCAAGCTGAGGTTGGTGAAAACCCATACACAGGCACCAATCTCTTACAACACACTGCATGCAGTCCTCGCCCTGAGGAAGGGATTGCAGTAAGTAGTAAGGAATCTAAAGGTTGGGAATAGCATGGAGTTGGAAGCTATGGTTTTATGGGTGGTTAAGCTGATCTCATGCCTTTCATCCAAAAGGAAGAGAGCTCACGTGTTCCTCCTTCATGCACAACTTTGTTACTCGTCAGATGCTTTTGGAAATTGTGCTCCACATTTCCTCTTTTGGTAGGAGAGGAAGAGCAGCTCACCAAATGCCTTGTGCAGCTCTGTTCAAAGGTTCAGTCTACAAATGGCAAGCAAAAATGACTTTTCTTAATGGATGCCCAGACTAAAAGACAGTAAGGAGGTCAGTTGTTCCTGTAATGGAGATGATGTAAGTATTGTAGACACAGTTAGCTAGATTATCTTTCTAAACTAGATAAAATGTTTCAGACAAGATAGTGTGTTAGGATTCTTGTGTGTAAGATCATTAAATTTTGCATTATGTGTTGATCACAGTTGGAGAGCTCAATGATGGCAAAGGTATGTATTGGCTGAACTGGACAGCCCCAGGAAAGTGCAATATTTTTAGGCACTTATTGCATGCAGTCATGTACATCATGCAAATGTGTTTACTCCCATATGTGCTCTTGATTTCCACATACCAAATGGGGCTTTTTCCATGTAAACATAGTTGTGCTGAAATCAGACATAAATAAGACCACGTATTCTCATTAGTCACTTTAGACTGATACGCATTTTTAAAATTCATTAACATTTGTCTAATGCATACTTATTATTACAAATTCTAAAGAGTTCCCTTTTTATCTTCCAAGAACAAATTAGTTTTTTTTTTTTCAATTTTATACACTATGATATAGTATCTTTATGCATAAATATGCTTTTTACTGATAGTTTTCTGGTTTTCATTAGTCTAACCATTGCTATGTTCTAGAAACCCTTTTCACACCTTATTCTGCAACACGAGGCTGTTGAACCCCAGTATGGGCCATTTTACCACCTCTGGCTGCTTGCTGAACTTGATGGGTTTAAAGCCGGTAAATATACTCATTTCCATTCTGTTTTCCCTAATTGCTTTTTCACATTTCTGAGGAGATGTCCTATTTGTGAATTCATGAAATGTTTTTAAATATTATTACAAATGTTTCTTAAGTGTTGTCAAGGTCAAGGCAGAAATGTCACGAGTCATAAAGTTTTCGGTAAAAATAAAGTGTTTAAGTCCTGCTGCTTTGGTCCATATGAATTAAAGATGACGTGACTTTCTCAAATCAGCAAGAGAGAGTACAGCCTAACATAATGTGCTTTGAAACAGAATATTTAAATAAGAGTTTCTCATTTTGGCCTCGGCTTTGCACGTTTCTGCAGATGTGTAACATTCAGTATATGCAGATTAAGTAACTTCAGGTATATATGCATGTATGTGTATACATAAATATGCATGTACACATATATGAACACTCATATATAAATAGAAGGATTCTTTGAAAAATAATGTTAGGTTTCCTCTGGAACAGTTGGTGATCTGTTTCAGATGGTTGGCTATTGATATATTTAGGAGCAATGCTCTTCCATTTAGATTTTAAGAACTACCTTAATAAACCAGAATTTCCCCAAATTCTAGTACAGAGCTTACTTTAAAATATTTATGTGGTTAATAAACTTTCTTTTTATGGATTAGACATACATGATACTTTTTTTTTCTCTAGTTTTAGATTCCCTAGTCTTATTTAAAATAATGAATGTGGTATTGGATATCATGCACTAAAATTTCTAATTTAAAATACGATACTTGATATACCCATGAAACATATTCTCCTGATGAGAGAAAAAATTACCAAGAGAAAATAAAAATTGTAAATCACACACAAATTACCTGGAGAATGAAATGTCCTCCTATTATATAATAACTTTTATAAGGATAGTGGTCCCATTGAAGATTTCATATTGCTAGCTCTAAAATACAGCTGCTGACATGAACTTATGACAACACAAACATGTTGGAAGTGGAGTGATTTCACGCCTTTAAATAAAGTTAGTGAGCTATGGCAACCATTTCTGTGGAGCACATATTGACTGAGGAAAAAAATATGGTCTGGATGGTAAGCCATCGGGCTGAGAGGGAATCTGTGTTTATTCATTCTGTCTGTCCTCCCAGAAATAGATGGTTGACCCAGAAGATACTCAAACCCAAGGTGTTTGGGTACAAGCCCTTTTTAAGCTGCAGACCTTGTTGGCATCCTAGAGCTTGGTGAGGGGTAAGTCTTGACCAGCTGCTGAAAGCATTCCACCTCTTGCAGTGCGGATGGGCTGTGTCAGTCTGAATCTACCTCTCCCCATCCCGTAATGCCATTGGGCTGGCCGACAGCGCAGGCCAGACTCTTCCTAGAGTGGCACAACACTTACGTATGTGTGTACGTTAGTGCTGCAGCCTGGGTCAGGAGTGTATTTTTGAATCAAATGCCCCAGCTATCCTCATTTACTCACTTATGTGATGAGCTTTGATTTGCACCATGAAGCAGCCTCAGAGCACACAAACTGGGTTCCCCTAGACGAAAGTTGCCCTCCAGCATGCTATCAAGAGATCAGCCGGCCAGGCTAAACTAGTTATCTCAAAGTAAAACCCACTGAAATGCTTATAGTGTGAACTCCACATCTTTGCTGCCAACTGGGGGACTCAATAAGTCTTCTACTGAGTTGTTCTACACAGCCAGGGAGTGCAGTTGTGCGGTAGGAGACGAACAAGCAGTGACTTAGCGGTATGGTCTTCCTGACGGTGTGTTATGTGGGGTAGAGTGGGTGTAGCATGCAGCATCCACTCTTAGACTAATTCAAGGCAGGATAGACATGCCCTATTTGACTCAGATTAACTAGTTTTCAAATTCTTTGCCATTTTCCTTTTTTCATTAATTATATTTTATAGATATTTAGGTGAGAGTGAGTACAAAGGCACTTGTAAAATGTCTACAGTGATAAAGATTTAATCTCATCTGAGTCATCTTGGCACCACTCATACAGATAAGATAATAATGATGTTAATAGTCTCAGAGAGCTTGTGACAAGGCACTGCAAGTTTATAACCAAAATATCTAGTCCAAGACATTTTCTCAATTGCGGTTTAGTTTACCATAGTAATGTGAAAACACCATGTTTCTCAAATGTCCTTCAGTTTGAGGGTTCTCTTAATGTAAAAGATAATCAGTCAAAGTTATCACCATTCTATATGGTTCAAAAGCTCCCTCTCCTCTTAATTTTCTTCTTAAAATTACCTTTGAGACAACACTTTCCTCCTCCCCCACAATAAAATATTGTATTGCAAGAGCTGTTTCTTAAGTGGAATGAAGTCTGTGGTGTTTTAGGGATGTTGAGTTTGGGGCACTATTATTTTTTTCTTTATTAAGTATTTGGAGTTCATCATTCTGGTTCTTTGTCAGTCACTATGCTACACACATGGACTCTGGCAAGTTGAGAGCTATGGGAATAATTCTGATCTGAAACAGCCTTTTGGTAAACACGAAAATGAGTGTATACCAATTTCAGAACCTCTCTATCTAGAATTACCAGAACAAACAGCTCTGAAGTTGGAAATATGTTTACCCTGGCCCTTCAGCCTGGCAGAGCGATCTGGCCCCATGGAATGGAAACTATGCATTTGAAACATCACAGGCGCTGTAACCGTTTGGAGACCAAGTATGGAAAAGGCTGTCAGCATTCTGTCTTGAAATACATAAGGAAGGGAGAAAAGAGCTAGCTGGATTCACAAGGTAATGTTAGACCCTCCAGTTGTACAGGGTTAGTCACAGACCTCTACATTTTTCAATGCAAGCAACTAATGTAACTTCAGGAGTCTGGAATTCCATGAATGCTAAAGTAACACTAATTATTGTTCAGTGGCATTGCAAACATTGTAATGGGAACTCTGGTATGCTTTTGTCTGTACTATCTGTCTACTGACGATAAAACAAGAGGCAGGAAATTATTCTTTTTTAACTCTACAGTTATCAGTCTTGGAACTTTTTTGCAAAATATATCCTATCTTATGTTACTTTCTACAACTTACATGATTAAAATACAGGTTAAAATTACAAAGCTTACCAATTAAAACATATACAGGAAAAAATAATAAATATTTTGATGATCCAAAACTTTAATGATTAAATGGTTTTATTAGGTCTTCTGAAAAGGTTATGGAAAAGGATAATAATCTGAAGTAGGTCATTAAGAAATTTTGGGCATTGTTAAAATACATGCCACTTGGCAAGAGTTTTTAATGTATTGACCACTATTTTACACACATAAAGAGCCAGAGCTGACTGAAAATAGTTTACCTTAATAGTATCTATGGACTAACTAAGTGCCTAAGCATGTTGTTGTTATATTCAGTGTATTTACAGGGATCCTAAGAAGCAGGTAATTAGTGCATTGCAATTTTATTTCCAACATTGACTAGCAAAATGAGTCTGTGAGCCAAGTTCACAGAGAGCATAGCCAACTTGAACTCCACTGATTCCTATTGTGCTATCCTTATTTAATCCACCAATTATTTCCAAATTAAATTTATAATTTCATCTTTTCCTTGGTAATCCTGAACCATTCTAGCCAGTGCTGTTTAACTTATTTGTAGTTATAGGCTGGATTGTATTCAAGGTATAACTGTGAGCTGGTTATATTTCTCTCCAGATATATTTAGGTACAGCAGAAAATTACAGGCCTTCCCAAAGTTTTGTATATCTTAGCATGACATGCTACACAATGGAGAGGCTCTGTGTAGAAAAGCAGGTGGTGCTGAGGATCCAGCAGACACACTGTGGGCATTCCTGCATTTTCCTTTGGACTAGCTCTAGACTGATCCAACGGACCAAACACCCAGTCATGGCTGAAGCCAGTAGGGCGAGATGACAAAGTGCATCCTTTGGTTTAGCTTGATCCAAAAGGAACCAGCCTGTGCACACGGAGACTGCTTTGTGGTGCAGACCAAGGCATGGTGAATAGGAACAACCAAAATTTAATTCAAAAGCATGTTGTTGGTCTGAATTGAAATGCTAATGCAGAGGCATTCTGTAAAAGATATTCAAAGTCATTCAGAGCCTGGATAGTGGTTTAGATTATCTCATCCTTCAACAGCCTTGTTTCAAGTCAGAATCACACAACCCAGCTTTTATGTGTTGGTGAGAGGTAACCCATGACACAGGTCTGGAATTCCTTCCAAAATACTATCATCTTCCCTCTTTTTTTGTTTTATGATGTCCAGGCATCCCTCACCTTAGAGAAGTGCACTGATTTGAGGGTTTGTCTTTTCTTTAATACTGTAAAAAAAAAAGGCAAAGGCAGGAAAGTAATTTGCTCCAAAAAGTCAGTGCACTGAAGGAAAGAAAAGCAATGATTTTTCCAAAAACAGTAACACCATGAAAGATCAATTACCATATTAGATAGAAAAGAAAATAAAAATTATTTAGGGCTTCTTCACCTAGGGACTTTACAATACAGACAAAGCAATGGAGTGTAGGATTTTCATAAGTGTTTGTGATGACATCTAAACTGCAGTAACTGTGTAAAGCTGTTGAGATGAAATATGAGTTTGTAAGAAAAGCTAGATCACTTAACCAGTCCTTGTCCTGTCTTTGAATGCGTTGCTGTCTTAATGAACAAGTTTTCGCACACCTCTTACAAACACTTTAGCCTGATAATTTCGAAACCTCTGAAAGGCTTTACCTTTTGGCAGCCAATGAGCACTTCAACAGAATATTGTTTCATTCTTCTTCATTGAACAAGTTATGAGTGCTTTGGTTATTTAATGAGCATATACCTAGTTGATGCAGTGAAGAGCAGAATTTTTAATATGAACAAATGATGTCAAGTCTTTGACTCAGATGGAGCTTTTAGGTGAATAGCATCATAGTTTCTGGAAAACTTACACTGACAGCACAAACCTTCCTTCTTGCATGTTCTAGCAAGACAGCACAACCGTTCTCCTCGTGAGTCAAGGTATGTGCCCCATATGAGCATATATAGTCAAATCAAACCTACCATTTCCAATAGCTGTCACACATTTAGGATATTTTTTCAACTCTTTCAACAAGCTTTGGGCAGTATTGGTAGAAGAAAGCGAGCAAAGGCTCACTTCAATTATAGCAATTTGTGTTCAGTTTTGGGCCCCCCACTACAAGAAGGATGTTGAGGTGCTGGAGCGTGTCCAAAGAAGGGCAACAAAGCTGGTGAGGGGTCTGGAGCACAAGTCTTATGAGGAGCAGCTGAGGGAACTGGGGTTGTTCAGTCTGGAGAAGAGGAGGCTGAGAGGAGACCTCATTGCTCTCTACAGCTACCTGAAAGGGGGTTGTGGCGATGAGGGTGTTGGCCTCTTCTCCCAAGTAACTAGTGATAGGACAAGAGGAAATGGCCTCAGGTTGCTCCAGGGGAGGTTTAGATTGGATATTAGGAAAAATTTCTTCACTGAGAGGGTGGTCAGGCATTGGAACAGGCTGCCCAGGGAGGTGGTGGAGTCGCCATCTCTGGAAGTGTTCAAAAAACGTGTGGCTGTGGCACTTCAGGACATGATTTAGGGAACATGGTGGTGCTGGATTAATGGTTGGACTTGATGATCTTGAAGGTCCTTTCCAACCTTAGTGATTCTGTGATTCTGTGAAAGTTTCCGTGCATACACTGAGTGTAAACACTCAGCTGTATAGTGATGGTAGGATCACAATTCTCATGACTTGCAAGTGAAAATCATTTATATGCAGCAGTTTAAAAAGTAGTTTGGGTTCATATATCACTGGGCACCTTCTCAAATCCCTGTCATCATTACGTTATTTGAAAGTACAGTCCCATCAATTGTTATCTGCTTTTTCTGGGTCACTGTTACGCAAATCAGTGATGGTTGATTTTTTTTACTTTTTTACTGCTTCCTGTAAATTGGAATTAGGGATATTTCATGTCATCATCATAGATTGCATTTTATTTTACTATATATTATGTATTATATATTATATGTATAGGTATGTTTTTGTGTGTATATACACTATGCCATTATACATCTACATACATACCTATGTGTGTGTGTAAAACTACATATATATATGTGTACATATATCTCTGTGTGTGTGTGTACAGAATGAATGAACTTCGGATGAATGTTCTACTTGGTGGTTGTTGTTCTTTCTGGTATAAGAGATGATCACATAACACATTTGCCAAGATACTGTGGAATAATTTCTTTGTGGTTTCCATGAAATGTTACCCGGTATTGAATTTCTTTGTGGGTATAGGCTTACAAGCCAAACAGGCTGAAAATCAGTCTGTAAATAAGACATGGCTTTCCCATATTGTATTAATTTTCCTCCTTGCTATGTCATCATCCTTTTTTTCCTTTTTTTTTGGTGATGTTTTGGTCTTCCTGTTCATGATTACAATATACCCACTTATAACAAAATTTGAAGAAACTTGAAGTTATTTCATAAAATAAGTCAGGTGAGACCCTGTCTGCATTCTCTGAGGGCTTTTTGTCCTTTATCATTTTCTTTTTGTAAAGTGTCATCAGTCACAGTTGAGGCAAACCTTGTACTGTACAACTGCAGGGCCATTGGCAGCTGTTAAGGATTTGTGCTGCTGTGACTACATGCAGAACTTTTCATCATTAGGTGTCTTCCTGACTACAAATTGTTCATTTTGGTTATTTGCTACTTGAATTTTGTTGCTTTACAAGGTTGTTTTCTGGGAGTGACGCACTGGTTTATAATTCTTTCTCTCTTTGAGATATGAGTACCGTCACAGCTGAGAGTGTGTAGCATCCCTGGTGACATGTGAGCCATAGATTGGCCAATCCTGCTTTAAATTTAGAGAATTAAAATAAATTATGTGGCTCTTTGTGCCTTCCTTTGTGTTCTTTGCAGAGAAGCAACATTTGGAATAAATCTGCAGACCATGACTGCAAATTACCTTAAACCCTGTAATAAACCAAAATGAACTTAAATACTTTAAGTTTCCATATGACCACATGGTAGGAGTCCTAGTCCATTATCTTTATATTTCTACCTTCTAATGAGTTCTGTGACTTGCTTCTGAAGTTTATCAATGTTAGTGAACTTTTATTGCTTTTCCCTTAAAAAGTTGATGTTCTGAGCCTTTGGGCTTGAGGAGTGTTGTTAAGAGAGATGCTTTATAAAAGAGCTATTAGTCTTGTGCAGCCTAAGATTTGACAGCCTGGAAAGTTACCAAGACCATTTGCCAGTATAATTTCACATTTCTTAGGCATTTCCTTCAGCAGCCAAGGAAAGATATGATACCTGGGCAGGTTTTCTTAAAAACCTGTGAGACATTATGGAAAAATATTTATTTTTCAATCACAGAATTGTTAAGGTTGGAAAATACCTTTAAGATCATCAAGTCCGATTTTATTACAGGTTGAAATAGGACATTTCATCTAAAAGTTTCTTAAAAGTTATTTTTACACTATTACGTTTCAAGGTTGGTAAATATGTCAGTATGTAAACATGAGTAGTAGTTGTCATAAAAATATCTGCATTTATTTTTCTTAGACAAGGAACTTAATCAGTTCAAGGAGTTACTTATTCAAATACGTATTAAGAAGCTGAAAAAATTTCAAACCTGGAGATGCGTTATTCTATGAATTGAATTTAAAACTGCAGCTGACTTCAGAGTGAGGTATAGGTCCCTGGTTTAAAGAGTGAGAGGCAGACTATACTTTTTCCTGACATTTTTGATTGGATTAATGTTGGGTACAAACAAAACTATCCTGTATCTCTGAACACGGACATTTTTGAAAAGGACAAAAATGCATACTGTTTAAATATTAGATATCTGTGTCAAAAGTTCCTTTTGTACATATTCCCTCAGTATGTTGGTATTACCTAGATTTAACTTACTGCATTTCTACTTCAAGAATTTAAAAATTGTTATTTACGTGATTCAGTTTTTTAACATTGATAATTTTGTCACATCATTCATTTCAACATTCTGCTTCTCTTTGGAAATCATTACTTTACTGGAAAGTAACATTAGGATTTCATGGCAACAACACGTTATCCAAGACAGTTGATTACAACTGTAATTTCTCACATATGTTTTAAACCGGTGGGTTTAAATTGATATCCAGGTAAGTTTTAAGAGACTTTACAAAATGGATGTGTACCACCACTCTACATACGATTATCTTCCTGACAGTACAACATATCATCTGTGAGGAAGCACCATACGGCTTTAGGTCAATAAGACAACACCACTGTGTAGTAGGTGACTTTGTCTAAAGCTGAACAGCAAAACTTTAATGCACCGTGCTAAAATGCATATGTGAAGAAACCAAGAGTGTTATAAACACAGGCGACAGCCTTGCAGGCTTTTCTGGAAGCATCACCGGTCCTACCAAGATGACGCATCATGAATAGATAGCCACTGTAAACCTTCTTCCTCCCTTAGTGCTTGGTGATGTTTATATTGCTTATACAGTTGGGTTCTTTGGCAGTACAATTAATAATGTTATCAGTTTTGACCTCTAAAGACCTATGCAGTAAATTACATTCTCCAGTGCTTTATATTAGTCAGTTGACTCTAAATCCTTGGGAAATGCATGTTTCTTAAAAGTTGCATTTACCACTGGACTGCCATAGCAGTTTAATTATGGCCTCATGTTACGTGTAAAAGTTAGCGCTGTACAAAACATGTTGCAACTCTTATGAAATATATTAAGACCCAGTTTAAATGAGAAATCTCACAAAGAAATTGGAGTAGAGGCAATCTTCCTGGGGTCATAGAGAGATATTTCTTTTACCAGTGTTATTCAGTAAGTTGCTTGCACCTTGGCTTTTGCAACGTAATGCCTTGCCACTTTTCAACAAAATATTTTGGTGTTTGATATTTTGCTGAAATATATGCAATTTGTGGAAAATTTCAGGCAAAATGAGGTTTGTTGAAATGCTTCCACTGGGGAAATAGAGTTTAAAAAAGGAAGAAAATGGGTTTCTTATATGACACAAGTTTTCTTTTTAAAATGCAAATAACCAAGGTCACTAGAGTGAGTTTATCACTTATTTCTTCTGAGCCTAGCTAGCAACACTTTTTAAATGGGATGGGTGTTCAAGTGCGACATTGTTGCCTTTGTCAAAAATAAGATTCCCTCAAGGTAATATTGAGAATATGCTATTTCTCTAACCCACCTTGGGTGTTGGTTGACTACTTATGCCCCTTTTCCCCCCTCATTTTTGTGTGTGTACAGGAATTGCTTCTTTTTCTTTTGCCTATCTCAACTGTGATTTCTCTACCTCTAGGGCAACATTTTCCAGTAGACCGGTTTTAGAATTACAACTCCAGGTGAAAGCTGATCCAGTACCCAGGCTCTCAGCTACCCGGTCCCAATAAAACACACTGCCAAACAACTCTAGTTTATGCAACTATCGTAAAGCTTACTGGAAAACAGCACAGGAATAATATCTCTCTGCCATTTCTGTTACCATCATTCTTCTTCATTGCTGATATGACTTGGGAAAACATAATGCAGAACTTCATTGCTCCCACCCTCTGCACAGAACTAATGGAAACTCTCTTTGCAGACCAGAGAGAGATGGAGAAAAACCTCAAAGTATTGAGACTGGGTGCTTTCCCATTCCTTGCTGGAGTATTTTTTGAGAGAATGGCATAATTATCTCACATGATGTGATTGTGAAGGCAGAAGTATAACTTGAGGATGTCAAGGACAAGAAGACACCGAAAACTAGGAAATTAAAGACTTGACCTTGACAAGTGTTAAACGGTTGAGGAAGAACTCCCACAGATCTTGCCAAGTTGCTCTATTCTCTGCTGAGCATCCTAATATTGTCAAGAACTTTTTTAAGTCTTCTGGTGCCCCTGTAGCTACTGAGAAAAAAGACTCCAGTGCTGTTCTGAACAGCTCGATCAGTAACAAGACTTAGACTGTACAGAAAGCAAAACAGAACTGGTAACACAGAAAAAAAAGTATTTAATGCTCTGAATGAATGCTGACTATTCACTTCAAACACTGTGTCGTTTTCATGCTACCTGGTAAAAAATGGATGTAGAAAAAAACAAGTTCATTGGGGAGTAAGAAAGTGTCACACACAGTAAAGTAGAAGTACAAGACATCCTAAATGTATAGAGTTTTGGGGTTTTTTTTGTCACAGTGCTAAACTGACCTTGGCTGTCATTGCTACAGGATGAATAAACAGAGAGATATTGATGTAGAAAGAAGTATGAAAAGAAATAGGCGGTTCTCCATATAGATAGCATATTGTTGTTTTCTACTTATAGCAACATAAACGTATGTGAAGACTTTTTGGCTTCATGCTTTGAAGAAACAATTGCAGAAAACAATCAGGAGGTCTAGAAGGAAAATAAGACATGGTACTAATTTCATTTGGCTTTTAGACTTGTGAAGCTGAATAAATTTCTTCACTGAGTTCCAAGTGGCAATATCTTTCTGCGTTCTTGATAAGGGACAGTCTCAGCAAGTAACAGCAGTCACATAGGAAGAGTTCACCTGGATTTCCAAGTTGGCTGAGTTTTCTGCCTGACATCTGTTCATCCATTCACTGGTGGATGAATGCAATATCTTAAATTATGCAATTTTCTTGAGTAGTGGAAAGGCATAGAGGTCTGTGATATATTTACAACCAACATCTCTGATAGATTTATGACCAACTCTGTAATGAGCTCTACTGTGCCAAATATTGCTTACTTAAACTGGTGAATTTCCAGCTATCACTGTGAACAAAGCGGAATCATTTAAAGAGAGTTTAGATGGGCTGACCAAATAAACTGTACAAAACAATAAATGGCATAAATTTCCTCACTATCTTTTCCCTTCCTGCTGATGCTCTCCTTCCAGTTCCTTGAGGTTCTTTCTATATCATTCCTGATGTTCTTTTTTTTTACATTTATTTGTCCCCTTCTCCATCAGTCTCTCTTCTTTGCATCTCTCAGGTTTCCTCCAAAAACATCCTCCCTGTGTTTAGCCATCCTCCTTTCAAGGCACTCACTCTCAACACATGCATTAGGAAACAGAAAAGCATAATTTACTCTCATTATCTCTGCAGGCAATATGAATTCTTTTTTTACCTTGTCATTTAATTTTTAAAAACCCTCAGATTCTTCTCCATTCCAGTCTCTTCCTTTTAGGATCTCTGGTACAGCAGAAGGATGTAATTATTCAAGAAACTGCGATACAGGTTGAAAGTGAGAATTCTGTTGAGAGCCAAGAAAGTATGGAGTAAAGAAATTCAAAGCAGGGAGTAAGGCTGAGGAGGAGAACACCAAGAATCAACCACATACATACCCATAAATGGTCTGTTTGGGAGCTCCCTGCATCACACCCATAGCTGCATTTCCAGATAGTTCGCTAACAAACCCACGCTTCCCATCTGTTCTGGAAGCTTGTTCTCACCAGCATCTTTAACCTTTTCTGCACAAACCTTCCATGAGACATATACATTTTGTTGTCCCTCACCCATGATGTAGTAAAAAGCAACCAGTAAATAAAATTTGCCAAATATTCAAAAAAATTTTTCAATGGAGCTTTTTTTTTAAAAGTGCAAAGTGTTAAATGATGTCACCTCTTACAACTCTGTCCCAAACAGTACCACTATCTGTATTCCTTCTTTATGTATTCCTTCTTTATATATTCTTTCTTTGTATTCCTCTCCCTTATATAGGTCTCCAGTCTTATTCAAGGTGGAAAACACTCCTAACTGGGAGTCTGATGTGAACAGCCATATAGGCGACATGATTATAAAGGGGAAAAGATTCATAACAGGTAGGAATAACATATGTAACATCTTCATGGTGAAAACATATTTTGTTCAGGATGCCGTGAAATCAGTTTAATATGATAAATTTATAGACAAATCAGTTATTACTACCACTATACTTTACAGTGCATTTCAGTAGATTTGTTTGCTTTTGGTGGGGGGGAGGAGAGGACATGGGGGATTATAATCTTCTTCTGACCATAGAAATGGATTTCCATTCTACTCTAATTCAGTATAAATACATTTCACTGTACAGGCCTTTCAATAGCTCGGTAAAATGTTTCAGATCTGAACTCTATCACTCCATTGACTGAACTTTGAAATTCAAAACTAATGTGCTGTTCCATCGTCTAAAGGCACTCCTGATGGGTAACTTTAACATTGTTTAGATGCCAGGTAATTTATTACAACCTGAATTTCCTCTTCTACTTAATGGCTGAAAGTTAAATGTTTGCCTTCAAAAACCAGTAGTCTGTTGAGCAGTGATCCATGTGAGAACAGTGAACCCATGTCTCTGCAAATTTGTTAGTCATCTACGAGGCAAAGCAAAGCTGACCTCGTAATGTCAACTCCCATTTACAGTTGGTGAATAGGTTGGAAAGAAGGTACTTGATATCTTTTGACCAGTATTAAAAAATACACTGCTGTGCACAAGGATGGAAGCCTCAGTAAATTAATGTGGAGATTCTGGCCTTTCCAAACAATTTATAGTTGAATTCTGTCTTTCAGGATGAAAGGAATGCAGTTAATAAAGGTTGTGACTTCAGTAAACAGTTTCAGAGCAGGGATACTTCCATACAAATGTTTGAAGCTGCAGCTTTGTCTTTCTGTGTGCACCATTTTCTTTGAGTGGTCTTTCCTTAAACCTCATTAGTAGTTGCACTTTCTAATTTTGTTCAAAAACAGTCCCTTGCATCACTTTGCTAAAACACCAGGTTGAGACTGAAATGTCAGATACCTAACTCAATTTTACTAAAAGATGCAAGTTTCTTCTAATCTATATTTTACTTAAGTTCTTCTTAATCATTGCCTATAGGTCACAGGAGCACCTAGGCATAGAGAATCATGAAGCTGGGGCTGGCGCCCACGGTGACAGAGCTCATGTTAACACTCATGCCTAGTCTTTCCATCTCCCTGCCGGGTGACTGTGTTGTACTCAATCAGTTCACTCCCCTGAATGTCAGCTATGAAACTTTAAGGCCTTCCAGGCTTTCAACTTTAAGATCTGCCTCACAAAGCTTGTAATTGGCTGCATAATTTACTGGATAAGTATCCACTTTATTTGCCTAAACTATTAGGCATTGTTGTTGTTTTAACATCAATTTTTGCATATTGGGAATTACATTTTAAAGATTTAAAGAATTAAATTTTTTTTTTCCAAAGATAACCAATTGAACTGCAAATATTTAGGTAATCAAGCTTTCACTTGTAGGTCTTGCAGAGGCTCTGAGTAAATGCAAGAAAGATCTCCATCCACTCTCCTGCCAGAGTGTCACCGCATCGTTTTAGACACAAATCCACTGGCAACACCCAAGGTAGGATTTGAAATAAAAATAAAAAATTCTTTTAAAGGGCAGCAGCAATTGATCAGAATTGTTAGAGACCAGTGAAGAGGACAGTTGCTGGATATAAAAATCAGATGGGACTGTGATGGTTGTGTGTGTTAATATATTTATGAGTTTGGGCAGAAAGATGACCAGATACTTCATCTGTGCCTAATGCAATTTCATGCAGATCCTCACCAGTTGTGACCTCTTTGTGTTGCTCCAGAACGTCATGCCTGAAATAGCTTGCCCTCTTTATCCCAGTATTTTTATTAGGCTTCCCCTGTGGGGGAAGGTGGCCAAAACCTACAAAATCTAACTATGCAGTCTGTGAGGTGCAATGTTTTTCTAGGAATTTAAAAGGAGCCAAAAACCAGGCTCCAATTAGACAGCTTGCTACATTCTCACCATGGGGAGAAGACAGCATGTAAACTACCCGTATGCATTAATTATAATCTCCTCCCCTACCTTCCATTTTCCAGCTTGCCAAGTTTCTACCCTGACGGAACTGTCCTGCTCTTCCTGTGTGGAAAAGGAGCAGTCATCTGGGGTTTGTTTGTGGCTACGACTAAGGGTCTATCCCCATGAAATTAAAAAGAGACAGGCACAACCCAAAAAAGGTTGACCCACTGGGACCCGACCAAGCTCGTGTTTGCTTTTGTTTTTTCCCCATTGAGTCATTGGTGGTTAAGAACAAGAGTGGGGAGCAATTAGTGTTTTCATAAAACTTAGACCTAGGGCTGAGGAGCGAGCAGGAAGCAATTTATCTGTGGTGAGCAATCCTCAAGAGTCATGATTTCCCTGTTTGTTTCAGTTCAGATGAGTGCCATCCTGCTGTTTGTTTTATAAACTGTTTAATAAGCTGTAATGTTTATTAACAGTAATCCATTAAGTTTGTCTCCTGTGAGACCTTTTCTGTACAGTCAGTGCTCTGCACTTCAACTAGGAACCCATTTTTATTTTCCTCTTGTTGTTTCTTGCTTTCATGCCCATTCAGAAACTTTAATGATTTTATCTGAACTTTTATACCTGTTCTGCACAGAGAAAGAGCTCTTAAAGATGTTTAGATACAACCTCTGCCGCCCCCAGCCTTGCTATAGAGAAAAATAATGAAGTCTAAAATATGACTGTGTGAGCCCCATAGTCTAAAATTGTAGCAGCTCAATTTCCTTGCTAGGAAGTGGGAAAATTAGCTGTGCTATGTCACGTGGTGGATTGGGGTGGGAGGTAGCACAGGTGGTCATAACAACTGCAAAGGGTTTATTATATAAGGCTCTGCTCATTTTTAATAAAATTGTCCTTGAAACCCAGCTAGACCAGAAATTAATAGGAAGCTTGCAATGATTTTTTTCTCAGCAAAACACTCTGAAATTTCACATGGTGAAAATCACTTATCAGTGCGTCTAAACTGAGTTTTATTTTAAAATACAGTTTTTAATTAAAGTTCGCAATTCTGCTGCTAGTGCCTGGTATCTTGCTAAAGGTCACAGCACTGGTGGAATTAATGGTACGAGAACCGATACAGGAGATTATGAATGTTCAAATTGTGTTTTAGTGCTGGTTTATGATTAGGAGGGGCTGCAGCCATTCCTCACTAAAGGCAGGCTTAGTGATGAAAGTGAGCAGCTCGTTCCTTGGCTTATTTGTAGTTACAGCCAAACCAAAATGGATGGTGACTTAGGGGGCAAGGCATGCTTTCATCTCTGGAGATGTTAGGGACAAAAACTCCACCTCACTGTGCAAGCTCCATGCCTTCTTCAGAGTTGTCCTTACCAAGAACAGGAACTGCTTGATGTGGCTTGTGCCCCTTACTCTTCATGTGACAAAAGTGACTTTGCCTGTACTGCTGGAAAGCCTTGAACTGCCTTGATTCCAGTTGCATCTTGAAATGTAAATCAGAAGATCCTATAGCCGCTTTACTGCAGCTGACAATGATACAGGGGGACGGTGGAACAGTGGACGTTTGCCAGAGGAGAGATGAGCTGCAGCAGTTCTCAGAATGGCATAGCAGGGAGCTGAAGCAGAGCAAATTTAATTTGGAAGCTTTAAAAGGACCTTGCAGGAGAGAGGTAGAACTAGCTGTTGTATTGCACAGGGCTAGCATTATTCTCTTCTGAGCTCCTGAGGCAGACCAGTGTCGCACCTCTTGGCTCTGGAGGATATCTGAAGAAGTAACACAGAATACGAACTTTGCACAGCAACCTGTGTAACTGTGGTGCTGCCTGAGCCAGCAACCTAAAGCTGCTGCTGTGCAGGGGCAGGCAAGGATTGCAAATCCTCCAGCATGACACGGAGGAGATGTTAAGGACGCCTCGGAGCAAAGGTTCTCCAGCAGTAAGCACAAGACTAGGCTGTCCCCTAACAACCTCAAGGATAGATTGGGTACAGCCATATTACCACTCTGGTCATAACTCTAGGTTACTATTACTTTAGAAATATCATGGGCTAGTGAAGGCTGAAACTAAGTGGAACATATTGCCATTGCCCAGAGGGATCTGGCATACATAAATGATCATTTGCAAACAGAACAGAAACCAGAGCTCTGATAGTCAGAGGCACGCTCTTCAGAACATCTGCCGGATGAGTCACGGCATAAATTCCATTGGTAGATTATACGTGTTGGGCTGTTGGGTTTTGTTGTTATTTTCTTTTAAAATTGCTGTTTGGTCTTGGATAAAACGATGCCTCCTTGCCAAAGCTGCTGCTGAGGGTAAGACTCCAAAGAATGCAATTAAGACTAGCACAGGGCATCTGAGAGAGCATATTTCTAAACTTGTGTTATCAATATGAAAGTGAGTTATCAGTAGCAGATAAGTGTTTCTTAAATGTACTGAGGTGTTCAGAATGCTTCAGGAAAAAATAAATAAATAAAAGGTATCTTTAAAAGGTTTTCATTTTGGAAAGGAAAATCTAACCCATAGCCTCAGTCATACTGGGGAAACTGCTATGCCAGAAACACTACTTACAAGAGCTAAAAGTGCCGATACAATGAGATAAGAAAATAAGCATGTTTCTGTTTATGTTTCCTACATACAAAAGAAACTGTTCTTGTTCTAAACTACTATTGTTGTTTTTCTGAAGTATCCTTTCTGTAAAAAAACAAACCAAACAAACTATATTGTTCGGAGCCATGGGAACTGCAACAGAGTTCAAGAGACTAAGTCTATGGAAATAGGTGGTGAGAAACAGAGGTCACAGGTCACGGTGCTATCAAAAAGAACGTTTATCACTGCAAACAAATACATGCTCTGGCAGAATAGGTTACGTCAGTGTGTTGCCAAAGTGGAAGGGAAGTAAAGGTCTTTCTGCCCGAGACAGCTTTAGGTGGGCAATCACCACCCTGCAATGAGCTGGCTGAACCTGGGGACATGATTTATCTGATACTAATGAGCTTTTTGCTGCCTCAAAATAGGTGAGACAACACAGGGTGTCTCAGAGATTAGCTGACTACAGTTAGTAAGTTGCTTTTATGTGTTGAAGACTTTTTATTATGCTAACTCCTGATAGGGTTGTGTTTGGCTGAGGAAGGAGGAGAGAGTGGAAAACTGTTATTCTAAGATCTTTGCGCAGAGGTTTGTGTTAGAGGTTCAAGGCCAAGCAATAGATCTTAGAAACTGAATGAGTTTCTCAACACAGCTTTTGTGTTGCTCAGCACCCAGAAAACTGACCTGAAGATAATGACTTTTGAGAAAGGTAAAGATGAAACATCTTTTGGTTTCCTCATTAAAATCTTCTCGTTATTTAAAAAGATACTCACCTAAGGCAGGAAGTTGCTGTTTTGTATTTCAGCTGTCCACTGAGCCCAGGGTCTCTGAAAAATTTACACTGTCAAGCAGGCAGAAAGAGCAAAAAACAGTAGGAACTGATTGCCCAAGGTAACAAAGAAAATCCAGGAATTAAATCCAGGTTGCCTTATTCTCCTACCCTACATAGAGCCTGAGGATGCTGTTTGAGTCAGTAGCAGGCTACTCTGTACTAGCGAGTCTAACACATAGTTCTTATGCTTATGAAAGAAATTAATGTCCCTGATAAAAGACTCTGTATGCCTTGTCCTTTTAAAAACGAAGTTAACCACTGAAAGAGGGCTTTGCATGTAAATGAGGTTCTCTTCAGGTTTCAAATCTAATCAAAATGGATGCAACTTTATTCTAAAGAATATGAAAACTACTTGGTCAAACATCCTTCAGCCTCCAAGTTTATCACCAGCCTGACGTCAGTCTGGAAATCCCAACTTTCTTAAGAGATGATAAATGTTATCTGCCAATCTCTTCCGCTGAATAAACTCTGTTTGATCTGCATTAATCATACTTGGCAGAAGCTGTTCAAGACTGCTAGCAGCAATCCTGGTGAACAGCTTGGCATCATTGCTTAATAATGAAGTGGAACAGTATGAAAAACAACATGAAGGAGCTTTCTTTTCATTCCCACCCCAAAGTTAATGAAACACACATTAAAGTGAGTGGTTTAAAATATTCAATAGATCTGAAACTGTCTTGTTGTAATCATATTATTACTCTCAAGGGCAAAACATATCCCTCTTTTTTTTACTTCTCTCTATATATGCTATATACGGTGTGCCCGAAGTGCACAGAGCTGAGGATTATTAGGTACTTCCACAACCTTCTGTACTTTTCATAGTTTTAATAAATAAGCATTTAATTTTCTGAGATAGTCTTCACAAATTTTGCCCAAAGATGTGTGAGTCATTATCACTTTCACTCCAACATGGTCGACCATAGTTCAGAGCTCAGCTCTTCCTGACATTTTTCTCAGTCAAGAGAGAGGACCAGGGACAGGCCTGTGCATCACTTCAGTCCAACAAACCCTGTTGTGAGGGGCTTTCCTGGTATTTAAGCAGTGAGTGGAGCACATGCCGAGTATTTCTACAAAAACCCCGGGTCTGGTTGCAGGTTCTCATCCAGCAAATGCTTCAAAACATTTTTCAGTAACTTCACTTGAGTGTGTAGATGCACTAAACTTAGTGGGACTGTTGACACAGGAGATGTTCAGCACAGAAATAAGGCATTGGTAGAAACAGCTATTAGAGTTCTCAGGGAGGGTGAGGAATGTGCTCCTGTGGGGTTACACAGCACCTGCCTTGGTTTTGAATAAATAGGCAGAGGGAACAACAAAGAAAGCAAGCCAGGAGGGAAGTGCGGAAAGCGGAGCCATGTCACTGAAAAATGCGGTGGAAGAATGAAAAGAAATGAACCAAGGAGACAAGGAAAGACCAGAGTGAAAATACTTAGTTTAGTTGTGGCCAGATGGAGAAAATAGTATTTTGGAAAAGGGAAAGATCTTCTTCAAAAAATTCTGTGACCTTCCATACAATTTCTGGGAATTCCTGGTGTGCAGGGCCCACTCAGCAATGACTTGCAATGTTTTACTGAGGAATCTGTCTTGTAAAAAAAGGCCGTTTGTAAAACCAGCACGATTGACAAAGGAAAAATCACCAATGAACTCTTCCCTCTAAGAATGATATTAGACTTGCCTAGAGACATTTAAAAATATTTCCATGTTAGGAGAATATAGGGATAATGCAGCTGAGCTTCTTTATAAATGTGCGCTCATCTCAGCTTAATATTCAGCCTTTTGAGACTAAAAGAAAAATTATACACAGGGTTTTTTTTAAGCAACATTTTGTGATCCTCTTGTCCCCTCTGGGCCTTTTCATAAACTTTCATTTCTGGACAGCTGAATTTGCTTTAAATAAACCACTTATAACAAGTAAAAAGCATATTTCTTCCTAGTACTCCAACAGATTCAGTGATCCATTTTGTTTAGATATAAACTTCCTCCTTTAGCCTATAACATAAACTATTATTTTTTGTTTTCTAAATACAAACTGTGTAATCTTAATTCTGAGAGGCACGTGTCCTATGACATCATTTAACATTGCAGTTAAAATAACTATTGACCTTCCTATTTTTCTCTGGAATTTATTGCAGTGCACAAAAGTTTATTACAGATGGGTAATGTTTAGAATAAATAAAGAAATGAGCATAAAAATATATCAGATAAGATATTAGCATGTTGTATGTCATTGTTTCTGAAGTTTGTGGATTCACGCAACAAAAAAATCAAGAATCAGTAAATTAAATCCTCATGTTTTGGAAGATATGTCCAAATATCTCAGCTTTGTGCTGGATGCAGATACTACTTTGGTTCTTAAGGAAAAAATACAAATAAAACCAAAAAATATTGTATCCTCTTCTGTGTTTATTCTGGTTTTGGTGATATCACATATTCATGACTAGCCTGAAGAAACCTGCATTGAGATGCATTGTGTAAAACCGACACACCTATCATTTCACTAGTCAGAAACAATAAATTAAATACTGCAGTTCTGAATTTTTTAGAGCATATGCTTCTGCTGTCATCATGGAGACATAGCTCTTCAGTCTACATCCTTATCAATCGAGCAGTCTTTACTACAGGCAAAAGTTAATCAATGAAATTTCAAAAAGAATCTATACATTAGACATTTGTAAGTCTATGAAAATATTTAATGAATTACAAGTGTACCAAAAATTTCCTATTACTGATAACATACGTTTTCTTTCTTGCATACACATACAGACAATGTCTCATTAGTTTAAAGAGATTTTCTACATAATCATTTCTCTTGAAGTTCACTTTTGGCTATGCTCACAAGTAGCCTATGCTTTTAATTTTAGTTCATTAAAAATTACAGTAACCAAATAGCTATATATATATAGCGCATAGCGTATTAATTCAAATTGTTCTCTCTTGTCTAAGAAGCTGTCATGTTAATGAGACATCACAAGTAACATTCTATCTGAAAAAAAGTATTCTATCCCTAAGCTGCCTTGTCGCTGCATGTGTGATGTTTTTAAAGTGATGTTGACTGTAATGCCTCTTACTCTGAAGATTCTTCACTTACTGGCTCAAAATTCTTTCTTGATATAAGGGGGAAAAGTAGAAATTGCCTCTAGACATCTAGGGAAACCACTAGAATACCGATTAAACTCTTCACAAGTTTTTGATACGTCAGGAGCCCACTCTCTGAGAAGCAGTTAAGCTAATCATTAATGAGGCAATATGTTAATTACTTTATGTGTTTGTACTGGAGCTTCGTCTTACATACACCTAAGAACTGGCAAAGGCCACATTGTTTTTCTCTGGTATTCAAAGAAGCTCTTCCTAAAGCATCTACTGAAAACTAAATCTAACCACACAAAAAAGGAAGAATATAAAAAAGGAAAGAAGGTAAATGAAGAGAAAGGAATGTACAAAAGAAGAATTTAACAAAAAAGTATGGATACAAAAGTATGGAAAATATGGAAAGAAAAATGTATGGATAACATTTTCCAAAGCATTTTATTTCCAGGTTCAGAAATGTCAGACTATGCTGAATTGAAATTTACACCTATCTCCTGGATAATGACTCTCAGACACTTTCTAAACCCAGGACTCTAAAAGCAGCTGATACCCAAGGACATTTTTGTCAGGAATTTTTGTGTTTAAATGTAATTGTTCAGATAAATAATCATTTATAATGGGTTGATATATACATATTGGTAACCATAGTGTCTCAATTTAATTTTCATTATTGTTTGGTTTGGGGTTGTGGGGTTTGGTTTTTTTTCTGTAAATGGCAAGGTTCCTGTAATCTCACTTCTCTGAACACACCTGTTTTGGTGGGAAAGGGTAATTTATGAGGAGTGATACCATTTTGGAAATATGCAGCTTTTAGTATCAATCTGAATTTTTCAGATAAATGATAAGAGTAAAAATTGTCTTGAATAAAACAGAACATAGAGGACCTTTTAAAAAGTTAATATAAATAGCAGGCAACAATTTAGATATATTTTATTTTGTTTATGAAGATTAAAGGACTTACTGCTGTTGTGAAGTGAAACTTCAGTGCCATAGGGGAAAAAAAGTCTGCTTAGAAATTCAGGTACTGCATACAGATACACACTCTATGGGGTGAAATATCTGAGAAAACTTCTACCTAGCACACTTGAAAATTTGGAAGATTATTAGCAAGGCTGAAATCTTTCCTTGCTTCAATATGAGATATGTTTTAATAGTCATATATGTATATACCATAGAGAAAAGGGTTATTACCGATCACTGAATTCACTTAGCAAATCAAAATGAAAGAGTACTCTGCTGTCTTTCTTTCAAAACATACCATCATTGCAGAATGGTTAGGATTGTGAAGTACTTGGAGATGAAAAGGTGATTTCAGGATAATGAACAATGAATCTATGTGCATGCTGAATAGATTAATTTGATCAAGACACTATAAACACTACTGTTATGGAGATGTAAAAATGATGGAAACATGCTGCATAAGATGGCTCATCATGATTTCTGGTGAGCACCTTCTCAGGCTTCTTTTTTCTGCTATAAATCTTGGTGTTGACAACCAAATCATTCCCCAAGTTTCAACTTCACAACGACAGGGAGCTGGGATCTTGAGGTAAATGTACTTATCTTTTCAAGGGAAGAAACCAGTCATTCTCATGAAGAACGCAAGGGCGTCTACCCCGAATCTTCTTCCTATATGGATTTGACTCTGTGGGTAACCTACCCAGTCTCTCTTCTCACCTTTTTTTTTTTTTCTCAAATCATGGCCATGTGTGCTGTTGGTGTTCACTAATGCTAGCTGTTTTCATCAACAGCTTTTGTTGTTTCTGGTGACCATGGTAGTGTTTTTACTGTAAATTTATCTAGAAATTTACTGACAGAAATTGTGTAAGTGTAAACAAATAAACACAGAGGTTTGGTCAGAAGCATGACAGATTTGTACTTGTCTTCCAGGCGGCTGACAGTGACAATTCTTTCCAAGTAAATGGCATCTTTCTATGAGGGAAATGGCCATTTAGAGAATCTGAAATGATATGACATGAGAACCTTTAAAATAACAAGATACAGCACAATAAAACATACAATAATTTTGTCACTTAAAAGTAAAAATCCTGATTCAAAACCAAAATAAAGACTATGACATAGCATACTTGAAGTCTTTTTTTCAAATCAGATCACACATGACAGATAAAACTAACCAAGTGTCACCTGATTTGAGGAACAGAAAAAAGCTCTTTGAACATAAAGAAATTAATCTGACAGGCTTAATTTTGGACTGTTTTTACAGAAGCAGAAATGTAGACAGCTGACTACAACAAATGTATTCAAAAGGAATGGTTACCAACATTAATCTTGATAATTAAAAACAGTGCAAATTTTTTTTTAATATTGAGATAGAATGAGAAGCACCCAGGAGTAATACTTTCTTTTCTTTGACATAGGGGAAATTTTGAAATTTTATTTAAACAGTTGAAGTTATACTATTGAATCTAGAATTTGGAAGAACAGGGCTTTGAACATGTATACAGGTTCAGTTTTAATATTTTTTTAATAGATGTAGTCAAGATTAATTTACTTCTTGGTTTAACCTTAGTGTATTGCCATGGGTCTTCCTTGGAAGTATTTTGTACCTTTATTACTTAAAAAAACAGCATTAAAATATGACAAGGTTCTAATGGTGAATACTAGGACCTGCCTTGGCAGCATTATAATCTTTGTAAGAATGTTTGTTGGAAGGATGCGATAGTATCAGCGGGTCACATATCTCAGTCAACACAAATTCCCTTTGAGGACCTTGGTTACCATTTTTTCAAAGAGTTGATTTGATCACTTATGAGTCTGGGACATCACACAACAGATCTTCCTCTGTTTCTGCTTATGGGGTTTTCAAACACTGCACAGTTTTCTGGAGATAAACTAAGCAGATATATGTAGGTTAATTTGACATTAGACATTTGACATTTGACATTTGACATAGACTTTGAGATCCAGTTCTGCTGTCATTTATCTTGCCACGTGATGTTTTTTCTAGGATTTTTAAAAATAAGACCAGTGCAGAGAAGAAAAGCTTTTTGCAATTTCAGGGTTAACTCTACTTTTGACAGCCTGCAGGGTTTCTTCCATGGCATCTCACTTAGGCATCTGACTACCAGCAATCATCTTTATCCCTGTGGCCTTCAACCCTTGCTCTGAAGATGAGTTTATGGATTAAGCTCCTTGCCATAATCAGTTTAACAACTCTGACTTCAGCTTACTAGTTGCTGTTGCTCTTGTTTCTCAGGGCACTGACAGAGTTAATGGCAGCCTTCATAAAACACAGCATTGTTTTTTCTGTATACAAAATAACTGCAAGGAAAAAAATGAAGCTATGAATTAAATGATTAAACAAGCATCTTTAAACAAGACATGCTACGTACTAGGTAATAGCTATGAGAAAATTGAGACCTTGTTTAATATTAATTAAATGTTTTAATAAAAACACATTTGTGTTTTTATCTGCTTTGTCTTCAGATATATGTCCTGCCCTGAGCTCATGGTTAATTGTTTAAAACCTCAACAAAAAAACCCAAAAAGAAAGAATTAAAAATTGTTATTTGGAGTCTGACTATGGAAGGAGAAGGGAAAGAAAACAGAAGGGCAAGGTTAAAAGCTCTAAGAGCTGCTGTGATTTCAGAAAATCTGCAACAACTACTTTTTGTTCATTATGTAATATATAAATTATGGACTGTGTTAGGGTAAGAGGCTTTTTTTTTGATCCTTCTATGTTCATGACCTCACATGACCAATAAGGGCTACTGCTTCACACTGGTACAAACAGTCAAGTCCGAACAACCAACAGACTGATACATTCCTTGTAACATTAAAGTCCTTGTCCTAGTAGCAACAGACGCAGAGAAATTTCATCTTTAACTGAATATGTGAAAAAGAGAACAAAATTTCCTCTAACGTAATTGCACCTGAGCTTTTTAATAGAGACAATAAAAGGAGCATACATTCGTTATTGACTGAAGAAGGAAAACTAAATGCTCTGCCATCTGGGGATTTTATTGAGCGTATATTCTCAAAATGAAAGTGAGCAGAGTGATCCATGTGTTGGCAAAGGAGAGAATTATTTGAATTATATTTGGTACTGTTGGTTCTAAGAGAGTATTGGTCATTGTAACCTTGGAGGTAAGAAAGGTGTAATTGCCTTCCTGCAATGACAGGTGGAGTTCATATAGGAATACTTCCTAAAAAGACAAGGGAAATATCCGCCAATGGCCTACTAATGGAAGCCAAATTATCTGCCCATAGAAATAGATATGACCCCATTGACATTAGAGGAGTTTTATCCATTTACAATAGCAGGGATCTGCCTTCTTACTGAGGTTTATTGTTGTACACATTCTGCCCTGGGGTCATTCTGTAATTACTATAGAAAATCGTGTATTCACTTGATAACTTCTTCTAGCAGAAAAGCAATTAGCCTGCCAAGTGACTTGATGTTCCTAAGAAGGTACGGAAGTTTTGGAGGCTGGAAGTTTTAGTAGAAAGAAAGGAAGTGAAAGACAGAAAATGTCTGGCTGGCAGACAGTGTACAAAGGAGAGGTCTGGGTAGAGAGATAGAGATGGCAATTTTAGGAAGTACAATTCACAACAAAAAGCTCAAGCTTTAATGCAATACCGAAACCAGAAAAATGCTTTCCTAGCCCACTAACTCCTTTCAGTACTGACTCATTGCAATACTGAGGAAGACACCTGGACGTTCTATCTGAGCAAATTGCTTAGGTTGTTCATGGCTAGGTGAGCAGTAGCCACATGCTACAAGATCTACCGAACATCTGCTGGAAGTATAACACAGCAGAGAGGAAACAGTCTAGGAGGTTCCTGGAGTGTGTGGAGGATAACTTCCTGATGCAGCTGGTGAGTGAGCCCACCAGGGGAGGTGCCTTGCTGGACCTGCTGTTTACAAACAGAGAAGGACTGGTGAGAGATGTGGTGGTCGGAGGCCGTCTTGGGCTTAGCGACCACAACATGATAGAATTCTCAATTGTGAGCCAAGTAAGGAGAGGGGTCAGCAAAACTGCTATCATGGACTTCCGGGGGGCAGACTTTGGCCTGTTCAGGTCACTGGTTGAGAGAGTCCCTTGGGAGACAGTCCTGAAGGACAAAGGGGTCCAGGAACGCTGGACAGTCTTCAAGATGGAAATCTTAAAGGCGCAGGAGCAGACGGTCCCCATGTGCTGTAAGAAGAGCTGGTGGGGAAGGCAACCGGCCTGGCTGAACAGGGAGATTTTGCTGGGACTCAGGGAAAAGAGGAGAGTTTATCACCTTTGGAAGAAGGGGCAGGCAACTCACGAAGAGTACAAGGATCTTAGGTCAAGCAGAGACAAAATTAGAAAGGCAAAAGCCCAGCTAGAGCTCAGTCTGGCCACAGTCGTAAAGGATAACAAAAAATGCTTCTACAAATATATTAACAACAAAAAGAGAGGCAAGGAGAATCTCCATCCCCTACTGGATGTGGCGGGGAACATTGTCTCCAAGGACGAGGACAAGGCTGAGGTACTTAATGCCTTCCTTGCCTCAGTCTTTAATAGCCAGACCAGGTACCTGCAGGGTATTCAGCCCCCTGAGCTGGAAGATGGGGATGGAGAGCACAATAACCTGCCCTTAATCCAGGAGGAAACAGTTAAGGACCTGTTAAACCACCTGGACACCCACAAGTCTATGGGGCCTGATGAGATCCACCCAGGTGTACTGAGGGAGCTGGCAGAGGAGCTTGCCAAGCCACTCTCCATCATTCATCAGCAGCTCTGGTTAACAGGGGAAGTCCCAGAAGACTGGAGGTTTGCCAATGTGACGCCCATCTACAAGAAAGGCCGGAAGGAGGATCCTGGGAACTACAGGCCTGTCAGCCTGACCTCCGTACTGGGGAAGATCACGGAGCGGTTCATCTTGAGAGTGCTCACAGGACATGTGCAGGACAACCAAGGGATCAGGCCCAGCCATCATGGTTCATGAAAGGCAGGTCCTGCTTGATCAACCTGATTTCCTTCTATGACCAGGTGACCCGCCTAGTGGATGAGGGAAAGGCTGTGGATGTTGTCTACCTGGATTTCAATAAAGCCTTTGACAGTGTCTCCCACAGCATTCTCCTGGAGAAACTGGTGGTTCGTGGCTTAGACAGGTGTACTCTTTGCTGGGTGAGGAACTGGCTGGATGGCCAAGCCCAGAGATTTGTGGTGAATGGTGTTAAATCCGGCTGGCGGCCGGTCACAAGCAGTGTTCCCCAGGGCTCTGTTCTGGGGCCGGTCTTGTTCAGTATCTTTATTGATGATCTGGATGAGGAGATCGAGTGCTCCCTCAGTAAGTTTGCAGATGACACCAAGTTGGGTGGGAGTGTTGATCTGCTGGAGGGTAGAAGGGCTCTGCAGAGGGATCTGGACAGGCTGGATCGATGGGCTGAGGTCAATTTTATGAGGTTTAATAAGGCCAAGTGCAGGGTCCTGCACTTGGGTCACAACAACCCCATGCAAGGCTACAGGTTTGGGGAAGAGCGGCTAGAGAGCAGCCTGGCAGAAAAGGACCTGGGGGTGCTGGTTGACAGCCAGCCGAATATGAGCCGGCAGTGTGCTCAGGTGGCCAAGAAGGCCAACAGCATCCTGGCCTGTACCAGAAACAGTGTGGCCAGCATGAGTAGGGCAGTCATTGTGCCCCTATACTCGCACTGGTGAGGCCACACCTCGAATACTGTGTTCAGGTTTGGGCCTCTTACTACAAGAAGGATGCTGAGGTGCTGGAGCGTGTCCAGAGAAGGGCAACAAAGCTGGTGAGGGGTTTGGAGCACAAGTCTTATGAGGAGCAGCTGAGGGAACTGGGATTGTTTAGTCTGGAGAAGAGGAGGCTGAGGGGAGACCTCATCACTCTCTACAACTACCTGAAAGGGGGTTATGGCAACGTGGGTGTTGATCTCTTCTCCCAAGGAACTAGTGATAGGACAAGAGGAAATGGCCTCAAGTTGCACCAGGGGAGGTTTAGACTGGATATTAGGAAAAATTTCTTCACCGAGAGGGTGGTCAAGCATTGGATTAGAATGGTGCTGATGAACTCTCAGTTTACTGGGCACAAAGGGAGAGATTGAAGCGCTAGTGGATATCTCAGATTGTTGCAGTATTTTTATCACAATAGCACAAAGTGTTACTATTTTGTTGTGGAATCAAGACAATTTCTCTCATACAGAAAATAGATGCAACATATGATGAACTGTGCAATGTTTGAAAAAACTGCTTAGGCAGTTAGGGAATGGAAGAATAAATTAGATAAAGTGCAGCAAGCTTAAAGCATAATAACCATTTTTGACTCTATTAGAGGGGAAAATGATTTTGCAAACTGTGATTTACCTGGTTCCGTAGAGTGGACTGTATTGCGTGCCTCTGTTGTATTTTCTTTTCTCTTTATAACTGCTCAAAAAATGATTTAGAATCAATAGGTTGTGGAGTATTGGAATGTCAGTATCTATTGAAAATTAACTGCTTTATGGTAAACTGATATAATTAAAATCAATGCAGATATCTTTAGAATAATATATTTTCTTTTGTTGGTGAAACCATACAGGGATGTTGGGCAAATAAAATGATCCCAACTGTCTTCTTTTTTGGAGGAAGTCTTTATGTGAATTGAATCTCTATTTATTGTTAGTTTATGTTCTTTTTTATTTCATGCAAACTGGATTAAAAAACCCTTATCATTCACTCAAAAGTGTATACTAAGAGATAGGACTACAGACTACATGTGTGTAAATAAACATTATTCCCAGATATAACATATAGTTAGTAATAGAAACAAATACAATGTTAAGTCCACATATACCTAAAGGCTTCATGATTTTAGATGCAGGAGAAATCCTTAGATTTTATTTCCTCATCTACTTTTTAAAAATGTAAATAAAGCACCAGCCATTTAAAAAAAAATCCTTTGAAAATTCAAGTCAAGTTACTAGAAGCCTCCTACCAGCCTTACTTCAGTTTTGTAAATCATTATAAAGTCAGAAGGAAGTGGATTCTATATATATGGATGTATAAACATGCTATACAATGATTCTGAGGCAAGGAACACAGACTAGATCTAAGAAAATTTTATAATTCTTTTTTCTTCTGACAAAAATGCAGTTCATCAATTCTTGAAATCTTCACTTCTTAAGGTAAAAAAAAGTGTGGGAGGGAAAGTGTTGAAAGTTGATATTTGTTAAGGGAAATTTTAGAAATTTTATTTCAATTTAAGTTTAAAAGGAGAAGTGAACTTTCTGTGTCCCAGAAAATACAGTTTGGTCAAATCTCTGAGGTGACAATAACACCAGTGAGAACAGTTGCAAGAGATAATTCACTTTATGCATCTCTCGGAGGATGTAAAACAGCAGGAGTTCCCACTACGGGTCAGAGACTACAGCTTGTGGGAGACTTCTTGAGGGAGCAAGAGGAACAGGAAAGCAGCCATGCAGAAGGTCTCATAAGCAGTGGTGGGCTTATCCTTCTCTACTTTCTAGGTTTTGCAGGGACAGAATCCTGCAGATTCATGTACAGGGATCCTACAGGTCCCTGGTCTCCCTTAAAGGAGTGAAATTTCCAGATTAAGAAAAAAAATTACAGGTAATTTTTTATTTGCAGACACATTGTTTTGAGCATATATTGTTTGCAGGGAAATATAGATGTAATGAACAAATGCTAAAAGTGCAACAGGCCACACCAGTGCAATCAATTTTAATCTTGCTTCAGTCAGAAGAGCTGAATCCAACACTCATGTTTGGTTCATAGGTTTTAAAAAAGACACTTCTTGCACTAAGCAGTTACCAGGGACTGTTGTACTGAATAAAAACCTGTGATTTCGTTAGACAAGCTGTAATAATCTTACCTAAAAGTGCACTTAGGTTCCTTTCTCTTACACATCTATAAAATACTAGTATTTTAAGTATTCTATCACTGGACATATAGACGAACACCACTTTCAACTTCAAAGCGTATGTTTTGACAAGATACATGTTCAAATGCAGGAAAAAAACCTGCTCTTAAGTAAAATTTACTTGCACTTTCGTAAAGATGGCATAATGTTATTTCTGCATGCAGGGTCTACACTACAACATATAAAGGTATGGTTAAGCTATATGTATAGTTAGTAAAGTATTCAAGTGTAAGCCCATCATAGCTGCAAGCTGCAAGTGATAGTTATATGCAATAGAGTTCAGTCTGCAAGTATTTGACATCCATACTCAATGTCAAATAATCTTCTAAGGCCAGACAGTCATGAATAAAAGTTCATAGATTAATTCAACACTTCTCTCTGCTACACTTTTTAATGACTTCTCTCACTTAAATACAGATTTCTATAAGGCAGCCTGTTAAAAATGAAATTGAGATGCTTCCACCATCAATCTGATCATGCTATAACATCACAACTCTACTAGGGCAACTGAAAGTTTGAGATATCTTTTATTTAGCAACACTTTTAGTTTTGCATTGGTTGTGGAAGGCAATTTAATAACAATTTTTTGATCTCGAAAATCTTATTTTAAAGTTTGCAGGTGACATCAAGCTGAGTGGTGTGGTTGACATGCCTGAGGTATGCCATCCAGAGGGACCTGGACAAGCTCAAGAGGTGGGCTTGTGTGAACTTCATGAAGTCCAACAAGGCCAAGTGCAAGGTCCTGCACCTGGATCAGGGCAATCAGGCTGGGGATGAAGGGATTAGGAGCAGCCCTGCCGAGAAGGACTTGGGGGTACTGGTGGATGAAAAGCTGGACATGAGCCAGCAACATGCACTCGCAGCCCAGAAGGCCAACCGTATCCTGGGCTGCACCAAAAGCAGCGTGGCCAACAGGTCAAGGGAGGGGATTCTGCCCCTCTGCTCTGCTCTGGTGAGACCCCACCTGGAGTCCTGTGTCCAGCTCTGGAGCCCTCAGCACAGGAAAGACATGGACCTGTTGGAGCGGGTCCAGAGGAGGGCCACAAAAATGAGCAGAGAGCTGGAATCTCTCTTATGAAGAAAGGCTCTGGGGAGACCTTATTGCAGCCTTGCAGTACGTAAACGGGCTTCTAAGAAAGATGGGGACAGATTTTTTAGCAGAGCCTGTTGCAATAGGACAAACAGTAATGTTTTTAAACTAAAAGAGGATAGACTTAGACTAGATATAAGGGAGAAATGTTTCACAATGAGGGTGGTGAAACCCTGGCACCGGTTGCCTAGAGAAGTGGTAGGTGCCCCATCCCTGGAAACTTTCAAGGTCAGGCTGGATGGGGCTCTGAGCAACCTGATCTAGTTGCAGATGTCCCTGCTCACTGCAGGGGGGGTACACTAGATGACCTTTGAAGGTGCCTTCCAATCCAAAGATTCTATGATTCTATGATTCTATTTAGGTATCTTGAAGAAAACATTGTTTTTGGTCTACACTCTATTGTAATGACTTGTATGTGTATTTGTCCCACATATTGCCCTCAGCCCCTTCACTCAAGCATAAAACATTTTGTGGTGAAGCTTGTACAAGGTACCGTGTGTATGGTCACAGGTAAAAACAATTTTATGCAATTGTCAGCTAATTCTAAGAGCACAGATTGAAGTAATGTTTGTCACTATAAAAAAGCTTTACACAAGGGGAAAATGTCATGTAAGTATCACAGATGACTCCTGAAGCACGATGTCTTACCTACTTTTATCATTTCTAGCTATGGAAACTCACCCTCTCATATATCAATGTGCTTGCTTTGATGCATCCCCTTATTTTGACTGTATTTACAGCAGCTTTCCCATCTATGCTGGGATAGACTTAATTTTCTTCCTAACAGATAGTACAGGGCTATGTGGTGGATTTATTCTGAAAAGAGTGCTGGTAACACAGGGATGTTTTCGTTACTGCTGAGCAGTGCTTGCACAGATTCAAGGCCTTTTCTGCTTCTCACCCCACTCCACCAGAAAGTAGGCTGGGGGGCACAAGAACTTGGGAGGGGACACAGCTGGGACAGCTGACCCCAACTGACCAAAGGGGTGTTCTACGCCATATGACATCATACTCAGAATATAAATCTGAGGGAAGAAGAAAGGGGGGATGTTTGGAGTGATGGCGTCTGTCTTCCCAAGTAACTGTTATGCGTGGTGGAGCCCTGCTGTCCTGGAGATGGCTGAGCACCTGCCTGCCCATGGGGAGTGGTGAATGAATTCCGTGTTTTGCTTTGCTTGCGTGCGCGGCTTTTGCTTTACCTATTAAACTGTCTTTATCTCAACCCATGAGTTTTCTCACTTTTACTCTTCTGATTCTCTCCCCCATTCTGCTGCGGGGAGAGTGAGCGAGCAGCTGTGTGGTGCTTAGTTGCTGGCTGGGATAAAGCCACATGCACTCCCAAATTGCCCATGCTGGCAACTGTTTGCAGTGAGCTAACATCACAGTTTTAATAAGCTGGTTTGTGGAAAAATTTTTTCTCTGAAGGCATATCATGCATTGTAGACCTCTAATTAGTGGTGGTTGTAGTCAAAGTTCAATAGTCAAATCTTCTGAGGCATTAAGAGATTATATCCTTTAATAGCTCTGAAATGAATGGAAAACATCCTTATTTGCTTCTCATTTCTTATGTTACCAATTTCAGGACATAATTTGATGTCATGGAATGTGTGCATTACATGTGATTAAGAGGCTATGCCGGTGCATTGGCATATCACCAGAACAGGGAGAAAGTTGACATCTATAAAAGAACAATAAACCCCAAACAATTTGTTGAATTAAAATTAATGTGTGGTTTTTGTTTCTGTCAGGGAGAACTTCTATTTCTGCATCGTTGGCTATGAGCTTGCTATAGATCAAATTGTCCCTTTTTCATCTGACTGACAGCAGAGCCAATACTTGGGAACCTTTTTTTTGGTTCCTTCTGTTTCTCATCCCCCTTTTTTTTAACTTAATTTTTCTCTCTTCCTCTCCAGAGATCCATCACAGTAACATGCAACTCTCAAGTGTTAGCTTTGATTTGTTTGGCAGGGTATGTCTAAATAAAAAAGAAGGGGCAGAAAGTATTCTGCTTGATGTGCAACCTTCTAATGATTTTCTTCCATAATCCCTCACAGAGTGCCATTCAAGAAAAAGCTAAATAATTACTTTCAAAGCAGGACCTCAAAGCTTCTTGATCATGTTCTGCATGTCAAAAGCTCATTCTGTATCTCAAGTGTATGAAATAGTCTATCTTGTCAATCAGTCAATTAAAAAAAAAACAACAAACAACAAAAATCCAAAACAAAAAGGAACCAAACCCTTGAAATATGCCCTAACAAATCAGTGATCCCAGGTAGTTGGACTAGTCATCAGGTTTGATCCCAGAGATCCAAAATATTCCCTTCTGTGACAGCTGTGACTAATGTGTTACAGCAAAAGTCAATGAGGACTGCCTTGAGTTACTTTCCCACCAAATTAGGGGTATTGAGTTATCAATATACCTGAGGGTTTATAGATCATACAAAATGCAGCTGAAATCTGCAATATAAGAGCATTTTTTTCTTTTCTACTGTGATGTTCAATTGAAGAGTGATTTTAATTGTTTGTTGTCATCATCAAAAAAATTCAGCGAATTACACTCACATCTCGTTTCAAAGATAGTTATACCGGGAATTAAACTTTTTTTATGGAGTTGCTTATATTTTGTAATTATGGAGGACACATATTTTCCTGTGAAGTTTGCAATTCTACTGCCAACACATCTGTTTACTAGATATACCAATTTTCTTACTGTATTTCAGTTTTAACCCTGTCAGTACACATACACACATACATATATGTATAGTAAAGCACACACATGCACATATGTATAAAACAAATGCTTATTAAAATATACTTTGTTTCATTGCTGTGCATATTTTGACATATTTAAAGAAGAAAGTCCTTTTGGTTCTTGAGTGCAACTGTCCCACTGTTGAAGCCAGTGGAAAGGAAACATCCCAGTGCATTTCCATGAGCTAAACTCCTGTGATAGAATTACGGCAAAGAAAAGATGTTAACAAGTGCATTTCTTCAAAGTTGAATTAATTTTATTTCTTCTCTTCATAATTTTTTTAAAATGCATTTGTTTTTTTGACATATATCCTGCTGGACGCCTTCAAGTGAAATGCAATAAGAACACTTGCAAGCTACAAACTGAACCATAAATCCCCAAATGTCCATTTCAGTCTGTGAAATCGTCTTGGCACCTAAACTTTTACCTTCTAAGCTCTTCAAGTTCTGCTAATGTACATACCCAGTGGCATAGCCATCATGCCTGAGCTAATGGCAACAATTTCACACCTTGAGACCATTTTCTATGCTTTGAGAAGTCTGTTCTGCTGGGCAAATTCACTGTATTGCTTTTGCAATCATAGCAGTGATGGGCACTTCCATCAAAACTGCAGCCAGAGGAGATTATGTCATTCTCTAATTTTTGAACAAGTTAATAACATGGGCTCCCATCTGGGAAATGGAAGACTTGCCTTCTTAAATACCAGAAAGTTCAAACCTATATTACTTTCTACTAGAAGAGCATCCTCATTAATGATTAGAATCACAATTTTCTTCATTTCCCTCTATTATCTGTTTGGCCCGCTGAATCCTGGATTTCTTTTGCAGTATGGTAACAATGAAGTGTTTCTCTGCCTCAGTCTAGTGGATAGCCATCTGCTTAGGACATCATGCAGGAAGGTCAAAGCTATGAACTTCAAATACTTCTGGTTAAGTAAGGTCAAGGATTGTACTTCTGATCTCAGGTAAATTTATCTTGGCATAACTCTAGGGTAGTGATGATATGCCTTCTTCTTATCGTATGATCCTAAAACCCAGTCACCCTCCTCAAAATCTCACTTTGCCTCTAAATGCAGGAATACATTTGCTGGATATATCTCCCAGTCCTATATAGATTATACCCCTGAGTCAAAGACAACATTTCAAATGTGTATTTCTTTTGCGTTGTTTGGGTTGCTATGAATCTCAGTCTTAATTGGAAGTCTTGTTGTCTCTGTTCACTCAGAAGAGAATTTTGAGCCTAATCATTTCTACTGGACTTGCTTGTGTTGTATTGAATAATGGTGCAAGCATGGAAAAGTTGCTGTAGAGACAATGGTGAAAGAGTTTGAAGTATCAAAGGAATGGTAACTAATTTCATTTTCTTTTCTTTTAAAATATTCAGAAATATGCTGTGAGTGGAAGTTCATAGTTCTGGAGTACTTTATGGAATCAGTAAAATACATTTTCATTTTATGTCCATATAGCATTCAAAGTTATATAATAATATAATTATCATTTATTATTAAAACTTTTTTTCATGTTCTGCATATGGGAGTTAGACATTGCTGTTATTACGAATTCAGCTGGTGTGGAAAATTATACAAGACAGTATAAAAATAGAATCCAGCTTGATGTAAAGCTTTCTATATTCAAGGCATCCCAAAATACTCTCTAGAACATGTTGTTGTTAGGTATTATGAAAGACCTCCAATTAACGGGGAAAAGCTGTTTGATGGCTTCAAAGATGATTGAGAAGATGTTTCTTAATGTAAGACTAAAAAGAAAAAGCATTCTCAAACAAACTTATGCCACAAAGAACAAACTGGGGAGAGAGCTGACATTTGTCCTTTCTTGGTCAATAGATTGTTATTAAATCTCTAAAATCATATTAAACAATATTTTAAGGAACTGACTTAAAACCACAAGGGGAATAAAAGACAATGAAGGCAGATATTTATACTGAAATTTCATACTATTGTGACTGTATTTCAGAGTCTGATGACATACTATGCACATGTTGTTATTAACCTTCGGTCAGACAACATGGGTTAAGATAGGAATATCATCCCCGGCGTTAGCCATTAATCTGGGTATCTCATTGCTTTACTGAGGTTTAGGTTATACGGATAATAACTCCGGGACATATTTTGACACCTTTATTCATGCTGAATGGCATCTTATGCAGCATCAAGTCCCACTAAAATCAGAAGGTTATTTCCAGAAAAATGCATTAGTCAATGTAGTGGAATATTGTCCTTTGGCAACATCTGTAGATGAAATTGTATTGTAAAACATTACCACATCAGTCAGAGCAGGGTATCAAAATGGCTTTGTATAAAAATTGGAACAGATTCTGAGATAGTGGCTCCTGATAATGCCATTTCACTCTCTTTCAATGTGTGATTGCTTGCCACAGAGCAGTAATGACAATACAGCACTAACATTTTATCAAAAAATGACAGTCAAACCATGGAAATGAGTTATAAAAGTTATGATACTCATACATGTTTGGGACTCAAAGTCAGGTGAAAATTTAGTGCTATGATCTTAAAAACTGCCTTAGTTCATTGTAGACCATTCTAGTCTATGGGGACTCAGACCTCTTGTGTATTAATTTAAAGAATTGCAACGATGTATGTTTCACATATAAATCACATTAAATGATGTTATTTTAATGTTGTGTCTTTTTTTTTATTGTACAGTTTTAATGCTATCTTCTACAAACAAAATCACAGATAATTCTTTTAAAACATACTTTAAACTGCTTTTGATAGTAAATTAGGTTCTTTTGGAGCCATTTCAGTCTACTTGAGTCTATGCAACAGCTATAACATTGGAAAATATTACTGTAATGTATGTAACTAATATTGCTAATGGTGACTCCCACTCCAATAACCTCAAAGAACTACACTTTCAAAGAATTTATAAGGAACTGGCTTTTGGGGAAATTAACAGAGAAAAGACATGACAAAAATTAGCAATGGCAAACCTCTAGTTCAGGAGAGAACAGAGAGAACATTTTATATGATTTAGTCAGATACTCAGTTTTAGTATGATCTGAGCAGTTTATGTAAGCAAAAAACCCTCACATCAACAACTGATGGAAAATAACAAAATGTTATTGTGTAATTCAAGCTGATACAATAATGAATGCACACCAGGTACTCTTGCTAACAATCAGTTTTGATTTAAAGAATGGGAGTTACAGGAGAACCTTAGGCCTGACTTTAAGCATCTTTGCTATTTGTTCTCATGTGGCTACATCTGTGTCTTCAGCAAGCTTTCTTAGGTAGACACGGTTGTCTGTGCATGTGAGAACATCCTAGGATGTCCTCTGGGATACTGAGGGAAATGAAGTACAAAAAGCATTGCATTGCTGCCTCTCTATTTCAAAGGCTTGGTTTCTCTCCAAACAGCTTGGAGAGAAGCTGATCAGGTGTTGGTAGGAGCTGCTTCATTCTCCCAGGCAATAATTAGTTCTCCACTGCTATACAGCATGTTATCCAAGCTGCCATGGCTGGTCCCTGCATCACAATTTTTGTTAACATAGGACCAAGAGCTTGTATTGTTTTAGAAGCTGTGAAAAACTTTTCAGAGTCTCTTTCCAATGTTTTTGATATAAGGGGTCAGACCTCCTTTCTCAGTGTTCAACCCAGGTAAGATGTGTGGGCTCCTGATGAGAGCTCACTGGACAGAGGTTCACAGCCCAGAAAGAGAGTCATTTGAGCTGGCCTCCAGCTCCTTCTCAGGAGCTCTCAGTCCCTCTGTGTCTGGAGTAAAGATGTGCTCATGCTTCAAGGAGATGAGTTGGTAGGCATGCGGATTCATCAAGTGATGATGGACATGGGTCTTCCTCATCAAGTGATGAGGACAGTCATCAGGCACTCAAGCACACCAGAGGAGATCTCGCTCCCACTCAGACAAGCCAGCTTGCTTTTTTCCAAGACAATTTGTGATGTTTTAGGGCCATTATATTTGTCGTGCTGAGAGCTTCTGCATCACTTAGTTTATCAGTCAAGGACAAAATCTTTCAGCCATAAACCATGATCTCACCCATGCTTCCCTCCATTAGATAGTTCATCCAGTAGATCCTGCCATGACTTGCCTCTCTGGTTTCCTCATTCTCATTATCTCATTATCAGATTTTAATGGAAATTATTAGGTGACCCTCAATATGCTTATGTGGTTCTTTGTTGTGTTTGAGTACCACGCTCTTAGCCTCCTCCATTGTCCTCCACTGTTGCCCAAAAACTGCTGTCTCCTCTGAAGGCTTTTTGTGTTTTCTGTCTCTATTGCTGTCTTCTTTTCCTTGCCCACCTGTATTCCTTGTCTCCCTTAAAAACTGCTCATTTAGCATATAAAGCTGTGATTTTTCAGATACTAAAACTTGTCTGGTTATGAGTCTTTTTTTATGGGAACAACATGGAAAAGTCCATGACAAGAAGTTGATGGTCTCTCTTGTCCCACTCTATTCCATCTGCTATTACTGCCACTTTACCAAATGTTTTCTGCAGAGCAAGTGAAAGTTACAGCTTCTCAACCCAACACTAAGAAAACCTTATCCTGTTCCCAGAAACAGTTAAAATAATTTGTCTGAAAATCCTCTGCCCCTCATCCCAAAGACCCCAACACATCCCAAAAATTAGTCCAAAGGAGACACAAGCAGCTTGGAAAATTTCACATTAAATGCCAAAAGCCTGTGAGCTTTACAGTAAATGAGTATGAAAACAACATCCTAAAATGAGAAGTGTTGTGCAGCTTTAAGGTAGGTTGAAACTAAAGGCAGGAGTTGTAATTGGGCTCTACATAGTGAAAACAACACAGCTACTGATACCAGAGCTAAACTTTGTCCTTGAATATGTATATTATAAGAAGTTCCTGTCAACTTCCAGCAGAAACATTTGCACAGATCCAGTTGTAGACTTCAGGCTGAGTTTGCAGGGAGTCATGTTTAATTTTGTACTGACATCATTATCAGCTACAACTGCCATAACTTCTGTCATTATATATGCCTTGTCATGAAAAGAATAGATAGCAGTAGCATGTTAGGATGGTAAAAAAGAGGAAAAGTTTTAAGTATAATTACTTTACAATATAATTGAACTACACTATTGGGCATTATAATGCTTCTAGGACATGCACAGTGTCAGAGATGGAAATTTTAATTTTTACTATTGATAAGAATATTACTTTATTGCTTCCTTGAAATTTTCATTCTCCTTATGGGGGAGTTCCAGGAGAAACTGATGTGAAGTAATCAGAGCTGAAATGTGCGGTATGGGTGATGAAACTGCCAAGTTAAATTACTTTGTTCTGGGTTTAGTGGCTGTAAACAATTCTCTTTGATTTATTAAAGTTAAGAATCTACATTAATATAATTGAGACCCTAGTGAAGTACAAGGAACAAAAGATAGGACATCCTTTGGTAGACACAGATGTACGAATACAATATTAATGTTTAGCACAGGTAACGTAATAAAATGTTCACTAAACAAATTTGAATGCAATTGGGAATCTGAGCCTTCTCAGGAATTGATATTGATGCCAAATGAATTCATGTTCTACATGCAATATGAGTACTAGTAGAGAGAAGCAAAGTGAACACTTAAATCTTATTGTGGTTTAATAATTAAATTGTGGCTCTTAAAACATTGTGTCCCCCCCAAAAGTCTTTGGAAGTAAATGAGTTGACTGTAAGTGCAGTTTTGATAAAATTGACTTAGATGCATTCCAGCCTACTTCTACATCCTTGTGCTTTTTAAATTTTATACGGTATTTCTAGTTAACCTTTCTTAACATGGTCAAGATTTCTAAAACATTTACTCTGAGATTCTGCATTAAAGTTTAATCGTTGAACTTTTGTCTAGCAATCAAAGAACCACTGCCTTATATTGATTTCTACTGCCAAGTGCCTCTCAGTCCTTAGGACTCTGGGCAATTTTTGGGGGGTATTGGAGCTAACTAGGGCCAGTAGCAACTCAACTCTGTCTCATTCTCATGAGTTTGTGAAAGAAAGTTATTTTCCAACAACTTGAAGTCTTTGATCTGCAGACTGTTCCTCCCAGTGACCAATAACTTAATAGTTAATCTCCCTTATCTATTGCCTCTCCAAGATGGTCACCAAATTTCAGCTCACAAATTTAAGTCTAAGACTTCTCTGACTGCAAAGCTATTGCAAAATCTTAAGCTTATTTTGCACCCTTTATTCTTCCAACAGATCTACAGTGATTTAATTTTGTTACTTTTTAATATGACCATTTACTTAATGAATGTAGCCCTACATGATACGATTTCGTACATAGTTGTGATGTTGATCTAAAAATATGAGAAGTGTCTGCTTTCATCAGAGGAGAAGAAGAGCTTGTGCGCTTCAAAACCTGATCACTTTTCAGCTATGGCAGTGTGCTCAATAAAACACATTCCCTCTCCCATAAGATCCTGCCATGTTGAACGCATTTCTCTTCTGGGCAAAACAACTTTTTTACTCCTTAGAGGACTTACTCCTCTGATCATTGGTGTGAGAGAGCAGACAGTGTGTCTAGCAATGAGATGTTATACTCTGTACAGTGCAGAGGCTCATTGAATCTTATGAGGTGCAGGCATCAAACAAGGTGCCATGTTGAAAGCAATAATAACACTTTAGTAAACAGAAGAAAAAAACATGTTATGAAACCTTGACCCCATTGAAGTCAACAGCAAAACTTCTGTTAACTTCAGAGAAGCCCATATTTATATTCTATTTTCAAATAGTGTAGAGTGTAGAAAAATGGGGCCTGAGAAATCGCTCCATCTGCCAGACACAAAGAGCCAGCAGCTGGAATAACCCTACTTTTCCCTTTAAGGGCAGCATTTTGGATGCATTAGCTCCTGACATCAATCTTCCTATTTGAAAGCAATGCCTAAGATCACAGGTAACATTACAAATGATGTTAAGTTTTCCTTCTGTTAAAACCACCTGCCTTTGTACTCTCTGCCTGCATAGCTAAAAAAAAATAGAAGAGAGTAAAGCAAATGCTCCCAAAGTCACCCACTGGTCTCCAGTGATGCAGTGAAGTAGGGATTAATTCCTTTCATATATGTCACCATCACCATACTTTGTGCTAGTAAGGAAATTTCTCCTTGCACTTTATCAGCCACATTTTGAAGCTTATTTTTCCCCATTTTCCTTGGTGCTTGTGAGGGAGGCTTGTCATCAAAGCTTTCGATAGAAAAAAGATGGGGACAAATATTTTAACAGGGTCTGTTGCAACAGGACAAGGGGTAATGATTTTAAACTAGGGTAAATTTTGACTAGGTATAAGGGAGAAATTTTTCACAACGGGGGTGATGAAACACTGGCACAGGTTACCCAGAGAGGTGGTAGATGTCCCATCCCTGGAAACATTCAAGGTCAGGCTAGACAGGGCTCTGAGCAACCTGATCTAGTTGAAGATGTCACCGAATCACAGAATCACATTAAGGTTGAAAAAGACCTTTAAGATAACCAATGCCAACCACCATGCCCATGAAACCATGTCCTGAAGTGCCACGTCTACACATTTTTTGAACAGCTCCGGTGATGGTGACTCCACCACCTCCCTGGGCAGCCTGTTCCAATGCTTGACCACTCTCTCAGGAAATAAAATTTTCCTAATATCTAGGCTAAACCTCCCCTGGCACAACTTGAGGGCATTTCCTCTCGTCCTATCACTAGTTACTTGGGAGAAAAGACCAACACCCACCTCACCACAACCCCCTTTCAGGTAGTTGTAGAGAGCAACAAGGTCTCCCCTCAGCCTCCTCTTCTCCAGACTAAACAACCCCAGTTCCCTCAGCCGCTCCTCATAAGACTTGTGCTCCAGACCCCTCACCAGCTTCGTTGCCCTTCTCTGAACACGCTCCAGCACCTCAGCATCCTTCTTGTAGTGGGGGGCCCAAAACTGAACACAGGATTCAATGTGTGGCCTCACCAGTGCCGAGTACAGGGGCACGATCACTTCCCTACTCCTGCTGGCCACACTATTTCTGATACAGTCCAGGATGCTGTTGGCCTTCTTGGCCACCTGGGCACACTGCTGGCTCATGTTCAGCCGGCTGTCAACCAGCACCCCCAGGTCCTTTCCCGCTGGGCAGCTCTCCAGCCACTCCTCCCCAAGCCTGTAGTGTTGCATGGGGTTGTTGTGACCAAAGTGCACGACCCAGCACTTGGCTTTGTTGAACCTTATAAAATTGACCTCAGCCCATTGATCCAGCCTGTCCAGATCCTCCTCATTGCAGGGATGTTGGACTAGATGATCTCTGAAGGTCCCTTCCAACCCAAAGATGCTATGTTTCTATGATTCTATGATTCTATTCTATGCACTGCATTTCATCAATCTTAGAGCTATCTAGCAGATGTAACATACAATTGATGTCATGAACATTGCCTTTTTTCCATTTCATTATCTTGGTCTACGTGGACAGTTTAAAACACCTTCAAACTTCCCAAAACTCTCCTCTGAGCTCCAGTCTCCTGAGAACAAGGATCAGGCACTCAGCCGCAGCGAGGAGGCACGTTGCGCTGCTCTCTACGGCTGACAGCACTGCTGTGCCTCCTGACTTTTGTGCCTCCTTTCCAAGGGGAAGACCTTTTCAGAGGGCCCCTGGTGCTGCTGGGGGCTGCTCTCTGGCTGAGCTGGTGGAATCACTGCAGCCAAAGCCAGGGCTGTATCCACAGCAGCCAGGGTGGCAGGAGCACGCTGTGCGCAAATCCTCCTTCTGCTGAGTCCGAGCTGGGAGATGGGGAAGGGATAAGAGGGCAAGGTCTGGGGAGAATTCTCTCTCTTGCTTTTATTTCTGGGTCTCTCTAACATTTATTTTTCCATTTCTCAAAGGCAGAGAGTGAAAAGGTTCACAGAAGCATGATTTCTGCTCTCCTTTGAGGCCACATCTCATAGCTCACAGGGTATACATGTTTGCAAACAACACAAGGTCACCCCAACTGAATCCACGTTCTTTAGCAGTGCTGTAAATACTACTTTTGGGTTTTTTTGTTTGTTTGTTTGTTTGCTTGTTTGTTTGTTTTCTAATGGTTTGTAATTTTCTAATATCCTATATCCTATATTTCTTTCCTATATTCCTGTATCCTATATTGTATATTTCCTTTCATTTTTAAATAGATACCAGTGACACTTGCCAGATGTTTTCTGGGAAGTCAAAAGAGGTAACAGACAAACTTTGTTAGCACTAAAGTGTTTTTTGTCATCCTGTCAGCTTTAGTACATGACAAGGGATAAGGCTTAGATGAAACAGCAGGACTGATCCTACATCAAAATAAGGAATGAACTATTTTGCTTAAAACTGTGCTCATATGGATGCAAACATTGAATGTTAAGTGGATCTTTGAAGCTGAATGTTTTCAAATAAGATTTCATCCATTTAAAAATATATACACATGCACATGAGTCTTTCTGAGAATTTGGCACTTCTTATTCAAATTGTGTTGTTGGTGACAACAGGATGAACAATCAAGTGCTTCAAGCACAAACATCCAAACAAGCAAATCCACAACAGTGCCAAACGGTACAGAGAGGACTTGGGAGTACTCTTATCTGCAGACGTACCTATTAGTTTAAAATCAAACAAACAAACAAGACATCATCCAACTGCTCTTGAGAAGAAAAATTAAAAGCAGTCTACAATGAAGCAGGGAAAACTTACTGCAGATAACTGAGTGAAACTTTGTAAGAACTTTTTGGCCATGGATGTTGATCACTCAGCACTTTGACTTCCATTAGAAGCTTCTCATTGCACTTGACTTGCTTATGTATTTATTGCTACATATTTTCATGTAAAACTTCTTTTTTTGCTTGGATATCCCAGTTCTTTTCTCAAAGCATATAGCATGGCAATGAAGCAATAGATGTGGTGGCTTGTAATAAGCTTTTACAATGAGGCAAATATAAATGTTTTGATCAAAGTCACAGCTGAAATGACAAGAAGCCATTGTTCTCATAATTTTCAGTATAAAGTTTTGCAGCAGTTCTTAATCTCTGACCATAGAGACAAAGAAGAACTGTGTATGTTTTTAAGATCACAGAAAACTGTCCATTATATCTGTAGCAACTCTGCAAGGTTTATAACTGTTATCCCAAATGACAACAGTAGTGTCACTATTGCCATAACTGCTCTGTGATTCTTGGGTCATATGCTGTCATTGACACTGCGCTGCGTCAAAGTTGTTTGGGAATTTGTTTGGGACTGTACAGCCAGGAAACAGGTAGCAGATGGAGGAGGCAAGAAGAGTAGAAAAGCCATGTTGCATTTCAGACAAAAGTGATCGGAATGAGAAAAAGCCATGCATACACACAGAAAACATCCACAAAATTGGAGACACTATAAAGAACAAAGTGAGGTGAGAGTTGGATGAATTGAAAAGATCTGTAAAATTATAAGACATTGTACCATTGTTAAAATTTCCATTCTCATCTCAGTTTTTCCCCTGTTGCACTAGACTGGTTAATGCCTGACAATGTGATTAAGCTTTTGGTCTTTTGATTTCACAGAAGAAAATGCAAAATTATTTCAGTGCTTCTTATTTCCTGTATCTTTCACTTCATATCTTTAAAAGTTATGATTTTTTTTTCTTTCTTCCCTTCACAGCACTCTTTATCATACCTTTCTCCATGAACAATATTTTGCATATTGTTATTTTGTATTCCACAGACATGCAACCTGCAATAATATACAATTAGGTGATTTTTTTCTCCATTTCTTGTAGTAAGACATTTATCTTGTGATGATCCTGTCTTCTGCCAGTGCAAGTGTCAGTGTTTGTCGAGATCTCTCTTTTGTAACAATAAGAAGAAATTATTACTGAAATCAGATTAAAACCAAAGACATATTAGATACAACAGGTGCTTGTATATTCCTTACAAATTTTATCCATCATTACTGTCGTGCAAGAGGTTTTGTTTCAAAAGTATATGATTCTGTAAATAAAAACTATTTAAACTTCAAGTTAGAAAAAGAAATAAAGGAGATATTAACTATAATGAGAATTCCTGTCTTCAAAAAGATTATTTGTATATCTAACCCCCAGTGATTTGTCAGTGTGCCACATTCCACTTTCATGTCTTTATAGGATTATTACTTAACAAGTTTATTGAAATTTTTGATACAGAATAAAGAAAGACAAGTGAAGCCTGAGGGACAAAGCATTTGATTTATGTATGTTTTTCTTATTTGTGATAGTGAGCAAACAAAAAAGTAAATAAAGTTCTCCACCAGATGTATAAAAGTAAACCCATAGGAAGAAGTTTCAAAGGAGAATAGCATTAATGGCAATTTTAACATAACCAAACAATCAAAGGAATTTCTGGTGCAGTATTACTTTAACAAGAATAGTAGTGAAGGGTTTGCTAAAATGAAAAAAAAAAACCCAAAAAATTTCTTTTTACAGTGAAATGATGACAAGGCCTGCAGAGCATGCTAAAAAGAGCAAACTAAACATGGTAATTAGACTTTTTGCTTGTCAGTGCAGCCTCTGAAGACTTAAGCAGGTTGAGCTAAAATGTTGAACTAAAAGAGAAATTGCCTGCAAAAGCTAAGATGATGGATGAATGTTACTGAAAGGTGCTCTGTGTTTAAGTTTTTGTGTTTGTTTTTTCTCCTTGTTACTTCAGTCCAAACTGTTTATCCCTGCACCCCGCTGCCATTGCTTGTATTTTTGGGACAATCTGGCTTCATAAAGGGGTGGCGGTGCGGCTAGCTCTCAAGAGTGGCATGCACAGGCATGGTTCCCTCTGCTCGGGACTGCAGCGTG